>NC_065446.1:143007541-143255041 GCF_917563875.1 Diabrotica virgifera virgifera | reverse complement strand
GATCATTGAATATTAGGTTTTGGGGCATGCAGAACTTTTTATATTCTTATATAAGAATTCTTACTCACGATACCGTCACTTATGTAGTTGATCCTGACGGGGCTGCTTGGTGTTTGTCTTCTATTTCCACTGTAAATTGGATATGTGGGTCGAAATCGTTAAATATGTATAAAAGTTCATTTATCATATCTTTTGGTAGGGCTATATCAGTTCCATTCCTTGACACCAAACTAATACGCAGCAATAACAACGTAATAATAACAGATTGGTACAGGAAACCCATTAGCTCCGGAAGATATATTAACTACTGGTCATATCATAAGCACAATACAAAAACCAATCTTATAAAACAAATGAAAAATAGAATCTTACAAATTTCAGATCAGTTGTTCCATAATAAAAACTTAAAACTCATTCGTCAGCTCTTCCTAGACAACTTATACCCAAACACACTACTTACTAAACTACTATTTAACACAACTAATGATACATTACCCGGGACACAAACCAACCCTGTTCACATACCACAAAACATTAATCCCACAATAGACACAACCGACGCTATATTAACCCCACATAAATACTTTAAGTTGCCATTCATACAAGACCTAACACCGAAACTTACACGAATTTTTAAATCAGTCGACGAAAATATAAAAATAGCCAATTACACAGTTCTAACAATCGGTTCCATTTTCACTAAGATCAAAGACAAAACACCTACAGACCAGCTATTGTATTCCTTGTGCAAGTTGCAACAAACAATACATTGGACAGACAAATAGACATCTTAAAGGCCGTATTGCATCACATAAAGTGACAGTAGACTATACCCTGATAGATGCTCCCTTGCAAAACACGTACATGACGAACAACATATAATCAACTATAATTAAACAAAGATCCTTGCAATGGAAAATAACCTCAACAAAAGACTCTTCCTTGAGGTGGCATTTATCACCTAAACTGATTACTTGATAAATAAGAAATCAGATGTCGAGCATCTGAGTGAGATCTACGCTTATTTACTAAATCTGGAAAAACAACATAAATCAACACACATCCTAAATAAATACCTAACATAACATAAAATATAATAATAAATTTCAAAACTAAGAGACAACCGGTATAGTAAACTTCAATTAAATAAGTGACATAAGTGACTCTGTGACATTAGTGACATGCAACTAATTATTTTCTTAAATAAAATAACAACATTCGATATTTAATATTCTGGTACTTAACTTTAATGACAGTCGATCAACAAACGTTTTTGTTTTGATTTTAAAGTGTATTGTGTTCGTCCTTTTATTATTGTGATAGTAAATTATACAATATTTATAATAATTCAATGGATATGTATAGTATCAACTAAAGCTGTAACCCACACGGTCTCATACTACAAAGTACTTGATGTTGAAGATCATTGCCACTAACCTCAATCAAGTAAGACATAATTAACAAAGAAATTGTATTATAAAAAATGTACTATGTTTAAATATTTGTAGCTCTCATCTGATGATGACAATGAAAATTGTCGAAATATAATGATTTGTTGAACAGAGTATCACTTGGCTTTCAATCAGTTGCATACCCAATAACTTCAACCCCTTTATATATTTACATATATATATATATATATATATATATATGTATATAGATATATATATATATATATGTATATATATATATATATATATATATATATATATATATATATATATATATATATATATACATCCCGCTATCATTATGTCATCTTTTCATGTTGCAGTCATTTGGCATCACTAAGAAATACTATCATTTTCGAATTTTAATTCGTGTATGTTTGTTGAGCGCATTTTTTAATGCCCTGTATCGTTCTCAGTTTTCTAAAATTTTGATTTTAAAAATTTAAATTATATACAAAAATTTTTACACTTCACAGCCATTTTGACTTCCACCACATAAAAATGTGTATTTGCGGTCTAATTGCCGTCAATCGAGGTTGCCACGAGTTAAAAATATCGAGCGTTTGAGGCCAGGTAGAAAAGGTATAATATAAAAGGTGGGTTCTTTACCTGTTCGGCTGGTAAGGGTCCAAATATTTTACGAGTTGAATTGTGTTTATTTTATTTCATCTGTTAAATTATCATTTTCTCATAACGACTTAAAATATTTGTTTGAAAAATTAATTTTGTGTCATTCCATTTCAAATTACTCAATTTTGAAGCAAAAAAAATTTGGACCTCCGATTTGTCTGAAAATTGGTATATAGCTTCTACAGGACGTAAAAATAAGATATTTAAGGTCAAAAAATCTTCTTCTTCTCTTTTTCTCAAAATGTTATTTTATTCGATTTTACAGTGATTTGGTGTTTATTTATACAAATTTCCATTTTCTCTCGTAAAGTATCAATGGAAAACATAATATTTTAATAGAAGGGACTCAAAAATGTCATTATATGGCATTATAACAAGTTACTTTGATTCAAAACAAGCTTTTGATCAAATTTTATAGTGTAGAAAACGTTAAAATACCGTTTTTTTTACATTTTTCTCCATTCCCAAATGCATCATAATCGATTTGGCTGAAAATTTGCCCACAGATAGACAAAACATAGGACTTTAAGTGGTCATAAGGATTTGAATTATATTACAATACCCAAAAAGTTACATGCAATATTATAGTCAAAAATATAGGCGTCTACTGTAAGTAAAATTAACTCGAAAATATCGACCTCACGACAAAAATTGTTAAAAAGAAATTGTAATAATTGTAAATACGATTTATTTGGAACAATTTCAGTTCCTTCCATTTTTGTCGAAAAGTTAAAAATGGCGGAGATATTGAGCAAAACAGGTTCTCCTTTAAAATCAAGATGGCCGCTAACGTAACGGAGGAATTCATTCGCGATTTTAAATTTAGGCTACTATTGACTCCCCTAAAGATCAGAAAAATAAATTTTTGTGCAGCTTGGCATTCAAGGTCAAATGCTATCCCGACTGGACTAATATATACTTTTGAGTATGATATTACTGCATGTAACTTTTTTGGTATTGTAATATAATTCAAATCCTTCTAACCACTTAAAGTCCTATCTTTTAGCTATCTGTGGGCAAATTTTTAGCCAAATCCATGATGATGTATTTTGGGAATGGAGGAAAATGTAAAAAACGGTATTTTAACGTTTTTTACACTATAAAATTTGATCAAAATCTTGTTTTGATTCAAAATAACTTATTATAATGCCATATAATGACATTTTTGAGTCATTTCTATTAAAATATTATGTTTTTCATTGATACTTTACGACAGAAAATGCAAATTTGTTTAAATAAACACCAAATCACTGTAAAATCGCATAAAATAACATTTTGAGAAAAAAAGAAGAAGAAGATTTTTTGACATTAAATATCTTCTTTTTACGTCCCGCAGAAGCTATATACCAATTTTCAGACAAATCGGAGATCCAAATTTTTTTGCCTGAGTGATTTGACATGGAATGTACCTTTTACATTTTCATTTAATTTACTTACGGTTTTTGTTCAGAATTTTGAAGAAACGCTTGGTTTGACATAAAATTTGGGACACGCATAGCTAATATGTTAAAGAAAAAAAGTGATATTGTGCCGATATGTGCTTTTTATCTGGAGGTGAGTTTCGTCCGTTATCGGGGATGAAAACAAATACGTTCAAATAAGTCCGGAATTGAATAAACTGACTAATTCTAAGCAACTTCTATTTTATAAAGTTTTTCACTAAGTCAATACTTTTAGAGAAATTTGCGAGTGAATATGTTCATTTTTCAACAAAAAAAAAACACGTTTTTAGACGGTTTTTCGCAAATAACTCAAAAAGTAGGTACCTACTTTATTGAAAAAAAAATTAGCAAATAGCAAATATAGCTTATAGAAAAGTGAAAAAATGGTATATGTGTCAGGTCTGTAGACCCAGTAGAAGCAGAGTTATTGCTAAGCTTTGTTTTAAAACCAAGAGGAGTAGGTAAACTAACCCTAATAGCACACGACGTCCTCTGGACGTCCAAAATAGGTCCATTTTTGGTCCTAACGTCCATGGACTATAAATGGACGTCCTTTGGACGTCCGGCGTTGGACGTCCTTCGGTGGACTAAATATGTACGTCCTTCGGACGTCCGACGTTGGACGTCCTTCGGTGGACTAAATATGTACGTCCTTCGGACGTCCGATGTTGGACGTCCTTCGGGTGGAATAAATATGAACGTCCTTTGGACGTCCGTACTGGACGAAATACGGACGTTTGCTGATCGTCCATATTCGACATATTATACGAATTACGGGATAAAATAGCAAAATAATTCAATAAAATATTAACTTAATTATGTTAATAAAATAGTTTACATCGAAAAGATAATTATATTTAATTCAAAATTGCACAGTTTAATATTCTAAACATGTTTTTGTTTTTTTTTGTAAAGTGTGAAAATCTTATTTGTAAATTATTTGTTACAATGTTTTATTATTCTAGTTACCAAGATGACATAAGTTTGCTAATTAATTCTAGTAAGCAAAAATATAATTTTTATCAATGTATCTGTACTAAAAATGAATCTTAAGAGCATCTTTTTGAAGTTGAATATACGTGGCCGTGCCCAAAATAGGTCCAGTCTTAGTCCTAATGTCTATGGACTATAAATGGATGTCCTGTGGACGTCCGACGTTGGACGTACTTCGGGTGAAATAAATATGAATACGGTGGACTAAATATATACGTCCTTCGGACTTCCGATGGTGGAATAAATACGAACGTCCTTTGGATGTCCGTACTGGACGAAATACGGACTTTTTGTGGACGTCTAAAAATCACCTCCACTACTTGGTTCCTCTGTTCACAAAACTATAACGATAGGCGATAGATTTTCGATTCACCCACCGATATCAGTTCGAAGTTAGAGAGTTGATCTCTCAGTCGTTGTCGTCGTTAGGGCTCCCGCGTAAAGTTTTATTCATTAACCACTGATTTTCATAATGTAAGAAATTATATTATATACGAATTAAAGTATAATATACTTATACATATACTATATATTACGTAAAACTATGAAGACGCTGTTTCACAACACATAACACAGAGTCCGACCGCCTCATCGGGCCATTTAGAGCATCAATGCATAAGCCCATCCAATGGATTATTATGTGCCCCTTTGACATAGGCGCACAACATTTTAATCTACCACCCTGAGGATTCCTGCTCCTGGAGTTTTTCTGAAGTGCCGAAACAGTCTATGTTCCTGATTCCTCGATCAGATGAGGAGTTTTCGGAGCCATCAACCCCAGAGAGCTACTGGAGCTCCACGTTGCAGCCAGTCACTTCTTGGTAAGTGAACGCCAAAGAGGAAGCATTCAGACTCTGCTGCTACCACCGTCTGGACATAGCCTATCGATCCCTGATGGCCTAGAGGACAAACTCACCGAGAATGATGGACAAAACCACCAGCCAGGACAACTGGTATCCAAACATTGGTATTATTTACGTTTTTTATTACATTTACATATTTTTTCATGCTCTTTGATATATATTTCTTATTCTTTCTGGTATATTTTTCATACATTTTTCAATCTTATGGGTGTTTGGTAAAAAATGGGCCATAGCTTAACCTTGGATTACTGAGCTTAAAATAGGTCGATTTAAGCTAACTTACTTTAGTACGAAAGATGATAATAACCGAAATACAGGGTGTTAAATTTAAACTTTTATTTTATTCTTGATTATTTCCTGGGCAATACATCATTTTTGGTGTTGAATTTAGATTTCTTGTCCCAAAAAAACCCCGCTTACCAAATTTCGTGATATTATCCCATGCCTGTTAGGAAATATTCAAGAATAAATAAAATAAAAATTTAAATTTGACATCTTGTATTTCGGTTATTATCAACTTTAGTACTAACGAAAGTTAACTTAAATCGACCTATTTTACCCTCCGAAATCTAAGGTTAATCTATGGCCTATTCTTTACCAAACACACTGTATAAGTACATATTTGTATTCTAGCCAATCTTTTTGATTTTCTATAAAGTATAGATTTCCTTGAATTTTGAATTACAATTGTTAAAGGAAAGTTTCGCTACCGCAGTCGCCTTTTGTTCGTCTTAACTTATTACCTCTACTCATAACGGTTCTTTTGTCAAACAGATTGGGTTGGTTATTGTACCTAGTAAGCAAAAAGTATTTATCGCAGTATTTTATAATCTATTTATAATATTGAATTATCTAAAGACAGAAAGCGAAGGCGGATGAAAAAAAATTAGACAAAAGTTGAATGATTATTATAATATTATAATATAATATTACACTATATAATAAGTATACATAGATAGAATATCTTCTTTTTAAGAAATTGTCCATTATCTCCAAATGAGCAAGGTGTCGATTTGAAATATATGTATAATATACAGCCCATTACGCACCACCTTAAAAATTGAGCATTTTTGATGTCTCGAATTTCCTAAACCAGTTGTCCCATCTAAGTGATTTTTTTTATAATATTATAGCCTAGGCTATAGGTTACCTCCTTAAGCTTGTCATGCACGGGGAGCTATATACTGTAATATATATTATATCACATCGCTCTCTATAGTAATGAGTGAGCCTGCACACACGGAACCATTAGTTCCGTGTCTCCAGGCTCACTCATTACTATAGGGAGTGATATGATATAATATACATAATATATTACAGTATAGCTCCCCGTTCATGACAAGCTTAAGGAGGTAACCTGTAGCCTAGGCTATAATATTATAAAAAAAATCACTGAGATTGGACAACAGGTTTAGGAAATTCGAGACATCAAAAATGCATCATTTTTAAGGTGGTGCGTTAATTTCTTGGAGAAGTGTAATTGTAATTTAATGTAAATAATGTAATATCCAATAATTGTAATTATATAAGATGTAATATAAGTTCCTTAAAAAATGTATTTTTTATTTCCCACAATACATTCTCCACAGGTCTAAATATCGTCGCTAGACGTCCACCGAACGTCCTCTCAGGACGTTAGATGGACGTTCGGCAGCACGACATTGGACCAAACTGGGACGTCCTATGAAGGTCCAACTGACGTCCACCGAACGTCCCCTCGGACTTTAGGTGGACGTCCATTGGACGTTAGATGGACGTCCATTGGACGATTGGCAACGAGGCATTTGGACCAAACTAGGACGTCCTGTTAAGGTCCAATTTACGTCCGATTAAGGTCCAATTTACGTTCGATTAACGTCCAATTTACGTCCGATTAAGGTCCAATTTAGGTCCCTTCGGACGTTAGGTGGACGTCCATTGGACATTTGGCAATGTGGCTTTGGACCAAACTAGGACGTCCTGTTAAGGTCCAATTTACTTCCCCTAGGACGTCCGATTAAGGTCCAATTTACGTCCGATTAAGGTCCAATTTACGTCCCCTCGGACCTTAGATGGACGTCCAATGGACGTTCGGTAGCGCGACATTTGGACCAAAATAGGACGTATAAAGGACGTTCCTCGGACAAAAACGGACGTCCAAGGGACGTCCTTAAAGTCCGTGAAGGACGTCCTTGTGCTATTAGGGTAAAAAGACAGATTCACACCCAAGAAAATCACTTATCTTCAGATACATCTTCTTTTTTGGTTGATCATATCGGCCTTTGACGGTAATATTGACTAAAAATCTAAAAATAAAAGGAATAACGCAGAAAATGCAAAAATCGCTGATAAAATAAATAAACTAACCTATGAAATGCCAATAGTGTTAAAATTTTATAAATGTAATTATTGTCAAAATTTGATATGAGTAAAATTGCCTGAGGTTGTACAAATTACAAACAAGGTTTACGGCGCGGGAAATTTGAATTACTCCTCTTGGTTTAAAAACAGACTATAGTGAAAAATAAGCTCTTATATGTCAAATTCCAAATCGAATATTTTAACGTGAAATAAAAAAAATGAAACACTTTTCTGGGAAAACTTATTACAACTTTTTTAAAGTGTTTAAGAAAACGTTTATTTTTATTTTTTTAAAAAGTTTCTAGCAGCAAGAGTAAGCAAGTTACGCTCAAAATAGAGTTGTTCCTTATTTTTTGGTTAAAAATATCGTAAAAATCTCCCTCTAATTAACAGCCCAAATGGAATTAATCGTTACCACTTCACAAGTAACTTTATGTATTGTTTGTGTTTGTAAGTTTCATCAGTTCAAAGTGCTTATTTGTGAAAAAATTTGGTTTTAAAGTAAATTTTAAATCTTTAATTTTGAAAAAAAGACTTTTTTCAAAATAACTTAAAAATTATTAGTGATACCAAATATCTTAAAGAGTAAAAAATGTAGGTTTTGCTTTTTTAAATATTTGGGATTTTTTGATTTTCTGGAAGACAAAAATTGGTTAAGATATGGCTGTTTAAAATTTGCATATACATACTCGTGACTAGTGATTCGTTCGAGCCCTTTCAACAAAACCCTTTTCAAAAATAAGCATTTTTAACCAATGCAACTTACAGATCATATACAGGGTGTCCCCGAAAATAGTGCGTTCCTTAAAGGTATAGATAGAAAGCACAATGTAGAGCAAAAAATTCTTATAGCATTTTCAGCCGTTTAAAACTTTTATAGAACAAAATTTGCTTAGAATTAGAATTAGTCAGTTTATCCACTCCCGGACTTATTTTGAACGTATATTTTTTCACCCCCAAGAAGGGGTGAAAATCACATCCAGGACAAGAGAACATATCGGCATAATCTCACTTTTTTCTTTGGCATTTTAGCTACGTGTGTGCCAAATTTCATATCAATCCAAGCGGTTCTTTAAAATCTGGAGGTTTTGCGATATTTTACCGTGAGTGAATGGAATAATTGCCGTTGTCACTTTTAGATAAGAAGTCATTATCACAATGACATAGTACATAGTCAGGTTAACTGAATTATATAATTATTGTTTTTATCATTAAATGTGAAAACCTAGAATTATCCATGTCTGTCCGTCAATAAACACAACTCCTCTGTTAGTAGGACAGAAAGAATGACAAATAAGGTGTCAAATGAAAGCCTTTAACCAAAATATGATATTACATGTGAGAAGTTTGACCTCGGACTGCCTGTTCCAGAGTTGCAACCGAAAGTACTGTTTTAAATTCGTCGAAATAATACAAACTATTATTCAACGCGACTAAGAAAGACCAGAACAAATACATACTTCCGGTTTCATGCCTGTCTATTCGTCCATGTCTGTCGGTGAACAAAATTCATCCGTCATATCAACTGACAAAAAGTTACATGAAAGAGTTCAAATATCGACTGCCGGTTCAACTTCCGGTCACTTTGGGTGAAAAATTAGAACTTACGATGTCCAATTGCTTGTTACAATTTTTTTATAAGTGTTCTACTCTATCTATTCTGACTTTTTCTATAACTTACTTAGATCACATATAATTTAATACAGTTTTGATGTCAGGGTCTTCAAAATTTATGTGGTGAGTTCCGGTATTTGATGAATGAAAAACGACTCTATAAGCAGAAGAAAAAAGTGTTCTTTAAAGTGTTCTCAAGACCTAAGACTCACAAGAGCGTTGTGACAGTAGCAAAAATTCGAGTTGGTGTTCGAATTACTTTCTCATGCGGCTTACTCTCCTGACTTGGCCCCCTCCGATTATTAAGTGTTCCCAAATCTGAAGAAATGACTCGTAAATAAAAAAATCAGCTGAGATAATTGAAGAAAAAAATAACTATTTTTCAGAGCTTTCAGAATCGTATTATGCGCACGGCATCGACATCCGCGACACGGCATAAATCCGACAAAAGAATTGAGAGGGAACTCTGGACCAAATATCAAAAACCAGTGTAACCTAACACTTCCAGCTTCATATTAATAATAGAAAATCACCGAAAGACAAATATGTAATGTAAAGAATTAATATCTCAATATTCCGGTCTACTAAACAATAACGACTGGCAAAACATTAAAGTCTTTATTCAAGTCGTATATTCAAAAAATAAGACAAGTAGAGTAATAAATGGATAATTAAAAATTGCGAGAAACAGTGCAAGAAAATTATTTAATAGACCCGAAGACAAAACAAAAATGAATGTGCTAAATAAAAGTATTGATTCGTTACTGCAGAACTAGAACTGTTATATGGAGCTATACTAGTCTGGATCGGTGTAAATTAAATGAGAAAGAAAATAATATAATAAACACACTTTAAGAGCAGATAGAGAAAATATATGGATTATCAGAAGGTTCAAACGGCAGAATTATCAACGATAAACAAGAAAAAGTCAACGAGATAATGATTCTGGACCAACTGTTTTATTATAATTAGGGGTACGGAATTTTCGTTTTTACGAAATAGATGCCAATTTCGGCGAAATTTTGAACATAAATGCGATAAATATGAAATATGGAGTTTTTGTTTATTTCCGCGAAATACCTGCAGGTGCCCAACTCGCCCGTAAATAAGTAGGTAGTTACGTAGTAAATAAGGCATGGAAAGATTTTACGGAAAGTTTTCTATTGTACATAATTTTTGAAAGGTTGTTTATTTTTCTAACACGCGTTGAAACAGAAGGAACTTTCATTATTCATCATTAAATAGATAAATATAAGATAAGGAATTGATATTTTTCAATGGTGATTCTTTGAGAAATATAAATAATCCGACTGTTGTTATCTGCATTTCGGTCTTTTGTATTGGTAAAAATCTAAGTAGGAATAAAAGTCGGCTAATTCTTATTTTCTAAACATATAAATTAGTCAAACAGGACAATCAGTGCTCATTCCGTCAATTTTTATTAAGAACATGGTCTATCAAAAAAGTTTTCATAGTAACATAAAGTTACTTAAAGTATCCCCTAAAATGGGACGCCCTAAAACAATTCTGAGTGATCGAGTCAAAGAATTTGCAACAGATGACCTATATCTGTGTGAAACAAGACACAATTGCTACACAGTGCAGTTTTCCGTCATTTGCTAAAGCAGCATTACAGAGCATTTGGAGTCCAACGAACAGCGTAGACGCAGAACGATTCTTCAGCACATATAATATTGTAGTGACAGATCGAAGAACAGCTCTTAAAGAGTCGAATGTCGAAATTACAACGATGTTAGCTTTTAATTATTGTTTTCTGTTGTTTTACTCGTAGTTAAAAATAAATGCGAAATTTTGTAATTATAAAAAAAGTAAATGCGAAATTCATGTTTTTTATTTGCGAAAATTCCGTACCCCTAATTATAATTAGTTATAAAATAGCTTCAATGGGGAAAAGCTGTAAGCTTAGACCAAACACCAGTAGGGGGCATCCAATTAATTGAGGAAAAAATTAAATGTATAACAATATTCACTTCATTTACTGAAAAGGCATTGTCCCGCAAGAATGGTTGAAATCACAATTAATAGCCCTACAAAAAGACAAGCGCTTAAAAGTGATAAGACCATTGAACAATAAGCATGTAAGCTACCTTTTAAACACATTCTCAAAAATAATCCATAACACAAGGATTGTTAGGAAATTCTTTTATAGACTTCAGGCAACAAATTCTCCTGATCATGTTTAAAAAACGTACGGAATGTACTAAATAAAAAAATATATTTATCATTTAAAAATATATACCCTTATACTATAACATAGTTTTAACGTTGAATATATAATGCTTTCCTGTGGAGTATACAAAGGATGGTCCTGTTTTTCCCGCACGCTGCCTTGTTTAGTCTTCTTTGTCGTTTAATTCGTTAAATTCTATCCTCTTATGTCACGGCTTCAGGAAGTAGTGGATATATGCAGTGAACGGGAGGCCTATGTCGAACAGTGAACGAAGGGAGCCTTTTCGCGTTTATCATGTAGAGAAGTCACTTGTCAAAAACTGGATGTATGTAATCGTATTCAATTTGTTAAACACTGTCACATAATATGTCATACACCTCTGTGCGTTAATCCATTTTATTTCTACAATTTTAAGGTGCTATTACATGCCGCCATTTTGATTTGTCTACAGTCGCATTCTGCCCGTTACATCCCATCGTTTGAGGCGCTGTACGTCACGATTGGATCAATTGTAGCGAAGCTGCATGACTAAGGCCCTTTTAACATGTTGGTGTATTTGATTTTTCTGTGCCATTTTATATTATTTGTCAAATACTATTATTTGAGGTGCTGTACATCACGATTGGACCAATAGGACCGTAGATACAAGACTAAGGCCCTTTTGACATGCTGCTGTATTTGATTTTTCTATGTCATTGTATTCTATTTGACAAATCCAGTTATTTGAGGTGCTGTACTCCACGATTTGACCAATAGGAGCGAAGAAGAAATAAGGCCCTTTTGGCATGTTGCTGTATTTGATTATTCTGTGTCATTGTATTCTGTTCGTTAAACCCTATCATTTGAGTTGCTGTATGTCACGATTGGACCAATAGGACCGAAGATACATAACAAAGGCCCTTTTGACTTGTTGCTGTATTTGATTTGTTTGTGTCAAATTTGATTCTATTGGTCAAGTCCTATTATTTAAGATGCCGTACGTCACGATGGGACTAATAGGACCGAAGATACGCTACTAAGGCCCTTTTGACATGCTGTTGTATTTGATTTTTCTATGTCATTGTATTCTGTTTGTCAAATCCTATCATTTGAGGTGCTATACATCACGATTGGACTAACAGGACCGAAGATACATAACTAAGGCCTTTTTGACATGCTGCTGTGTTTTGATTTTTCTGTGTCATTGTCTTCTATGATGCATAAGGCGTGTCTATGGTATGCCTTATTTTTAAACAAAACAAGTAATTGGACTTCGTAAGTCCTAGGTTTTCACCCAAAGTAATCGAAAGCAGAACTGGAAGACGATATTTGAATTTTACGTGTAACTTTGCGTGGATTGATATACGAATTTACTAATTTTGAGTCATTTTTACTAAACTTTGACATTTGTCACCTCATTTGTAATTCTACCCGGTATAATGGCGGAGGAGTTATATTGGCGGTCGTACGAACCGACAGAAAGATTGCCTAGGTCAAATATTTCACCTTTAGTACCATCCTTGGATTATAAGCTTTCATTTGACACCTCATTTATCCTTCTAGCTGGTATAATGATGGAGGAGTTATATTCGCGGTCGTACGAACCGACGCGACGGAAAGACAGCCTAGGTCAAATATTTCACCTTTAGTACCATCCTTGGATTATAAGCTTTCATTTGACACCTCATTTGTCATTCTACCTGGTATAATGATCGAGTAGTTATATTCGCGGTCGGACAGACCGACGGACAGACCGCCAAGGTCAAATATCTCACCTTTAGTACCATCCTTGGATTATAAGCTTTCATTTGACACCTCATTTGTCATTCTACCTGGTATAATGATCTAGGAGGTATATTCACTGTCGGACAGACCGACGGACAGACCGCCAAGGTCAAATATCTCACCTTTAGTACCATCCTTGGATTATCAGCTTTCATTTGACACCTCATTTGTGATTCTACCTGGTATAATGACAAAGAAGTTATATTCGCGGTCGTACGGACCGACGGACAGACCGCCAAGGTCAAATATCTCACCTTTAGTACCATCCTTGGATTATAAGCTTTCATTTGACACCTCATTTGTCATTCTACCTGGTATAATGATCGAGGAGTTATATTCGCGGTCGGACAGACCGACGGACAGACCGCCAAGGTCAAATATCTCACCTTTAGTACCATCCTTGGATTATCAGCTTTCATTTGACACCTCATTTGTCATTCTACCTGGTATAATGACGGAGAAGTTATATTCGCGGTCGGACGGACAGACAGCGTATGTCAAATTTCTCACCTTTAGTACCATCCTTGGATTATAAGCTTTCATTTGACACCTCAAATGTCATTTTATCTGGTATAATGATCGAGGAGTTATATTCGCGGTCGTATGGACCGACGGACAGACAGCCTAGGTCAAATATCTCACCTTTAGTACCATCCTTGGATTATCAACTTTCATTTGACACCTCATTTGTCATTCTACCTGGTATAATGACGGAGAAGTTATATTCGCGGTCGTACGGACCGACGGAAAGACAGCCTAGGTCAAATATCTAACCTTTAGTACCATCCTTGGATTATAATCTTTTATTTGACACCTCATTTATCATTCAAACTGGTATAATAATGGAGGAGTTATATTCGCGGTCGGAGGGGCCGACGCACAGACCGCCTAAGTCAAATATGTCACCTTTAGTACCATCCTTGGATTATAAGCTTTCATTTGACACCTCATTTGTCATTCTACCTGGTATAATGATCGAGGAGTTATATTCGCGGTCGGACAGACCGACGGACAGACCGCCAAGGTCAAATATCTCACCTTTAGTACCATCCTTAGATTATCAGCTTTCATTTGACACCTCATTTGTCATTCTACCTGGTATAATGACGGAGGAGTTATATTCCCGGTCATACGGACCGACGGAAGGACAGCCTGGGTCAAATATCTCACCTTTAGTACCATCGTTGGATTATCAGCTTTCATTTGACACCCCATTTGTCATTCTACCTGGTATAATGACGGAGTAGTTATATTCGCGGTCGTACGGACCGACGGAAAGACAGCCTAGGTCAAATATCTCACCTTTAGTACCATCCTTGGATTATAATCTTTTATTTGACACCTCATTTATCATTCAAGCTGGTATAATAATGGAGGAGTTATATTCGCGGTCGGAGGGGCCGACGCACAGACCGCCTAAGTCAAATATGTCAACTTTAGTACCATCCTTGGATTATAAGCTTTCATTTGACACCTCATTTGTCATTCTACCTGGTATAATGACAGAGGAGTTATATTCGCGGTCGTACGGACCGACGGAAAGACAGCCTAGGTCAAATATCTCACCTTTAGTACCATTCTTGGATTATAAGCTTTCATTTGACACCTCATTTGTCATTCTACCTGGTATAATGACGGAGAAGTTATATTCGCGGTCGTACGGACCGACGGAAAGACAGCCTAGGTCAAATATCTCAACTTTAGTACCATCCTTGGATTATAAGCTTTTATTTGACACGTCATTTATCATTCAAGCTGGTATAATAATGGAGGAGTTATATTCGCGGTCGGAGGGACCGACGCACAGACCGCCTAAGTCAAATATGTCAACTTTAGTACCATCCTTGGATTATAAGCTTTCATTTGACACCTTATTTGTTATTCTACCTGGTATAATGACGAAGGAGTTATATTCGCGGTCGTACGGACCGACGGAAACACAGCCTAGGTCAAATATCTCACCTTTAGTACCATCCTTGGATTATAAGCTTTCATGTGACACCTCATTTGTCATTCTACCTGGTATAATGATGGAGGAGTTATATTCGCGGTCGGACAGACCGACAAACAGACCGCCAAGATCAAATATCTCACCTTTAGTACCATTCTTGGATTATCAGCTTTCAATTGACACCTCATTTGTCATTCTAGCTGGTATGTTGACGGAGGAGTTGTGATTACAGACAGATGGACAGACAGACGGACGTGGATAATACAAAGTTTTCACATTTTTTCAAAATCGGGCGAAAACAACATGATGCCAGAATGATTTCTTGATGAAAATAATATATACATTCTCAAATTGCCTATTATTCGGTGTGGATAATATTATATTCAACAGTGATGCCAAATTTCTGATGCCAAAATGATTGATAATGAAAGTGGGATATACGTTTTCATGTATATAGCGGCAGCGACAAAATGGTAAAACACTGAACTAAATGTATATAATATTTTCACTGTACCATCATTTTGGACTCAAACATTTTATGGAATAAACTTATATAACTTAGTAAGGGATAAACAAGGAAAGCTGATATATTAAAGTAACATCAAGAAATCAAATCTCTAACTACCGAGTTGATTAGACTTCTGGTAACAAGTGCAGAAAAAAAGTTATTAAGGTAATGTAAAGTGGCATCGATATACAGATGCCACTTTGCAAGACGATGCCAAATCGATGGTAAATGCATAATGTATCGATGCCAAATTGATAGTAGGATGTATATATATATATATATATATATATATATATATATATATATATATATATATATATATATATATATACAGGGTGAGTTTTTAGTGCGGGATCGGTCGATAACTCCATTATGGTATAAAATATCGAGAAAAATTATTTAAAAAAAATGTAGGCAATGATATTCTCCACGCTTGGAAAATATGTCCATTTCTACAGGGTGATCAGTAACTGCGTGGTATATCAAAGATATAATTTTTTAAATGGGATACCCTATATATTTTTTGATATTTATATTCCCCTCATAATTCTTGTTCATATAATATATGGTTTTGCATTACTATACAGAGTATTTAACAAGTTATGACCATTTTTATTTCGAAATCACTATGAGATTAACACCCTGTATATAAAGAAGTAATTCGTAGACAATAATTTGTTTTATGTAATAAGATAAATAATATACTGTAGTTTTTAAATTAAGTCCAATTCACATCATTGACGAATATTTGTATACAGGGTGACCTACAAAACTAAATTACGATTTTCTCTATTTTTTTAAATTGATCACCCTATGTTTTATTTTTTAACATTATTATATTTAATATACTCTTTCATTTTTATATAGCATTCCCTATATCTAAACTGATTACTTTCCGAGATATTTTTAGTTTTCTTCAAATTTCAGGAATACATTTAATTTTTCTAATAGAAATAATTATTGAGTGATAATTAAACAAAATTATTTTTGTTAGATAAATAACTAACACAAAATATAAACCATAGCAATATGCAGTGAATATACCAAAAATGTGATATTAAGAAATTATCATATTTCCCTAATATACAAGAATCATAAAATTCCTACAAAAAAAACTTTGTATTGTATATAATAATATAACAAGATTATTTTTATTCAATAAATAACTTACATGAAACATAAATCAAAACAATATACAACTGATGTAACAGTTTTTATTGGTATATCAACAGCATTCTAAGCCAATAATTTTTTAGTAGAACATTCATTTTTATAAGCACTTTTAAACTACAAAACAAAATTAAGATTTTCTCAATTTTTTTTTAATAGGCCACCCTATATTTTATTTTTTTTAAATATTGTATTTATGATACTCTTTCATTTTTCTATAGCATCTCCTATACCTAAACTTATTAGTGTCTGAGATATTTTTAGTTTTCTTCATTTGCCGGGAATACATTAAATTCTTATAAATATAAATAACTTAACAAATAAGTATTATGTAATAATATAACAAATATTTTCATTCAATAAATAACTAATAAAAAAAATAATAAACCATAACAAAATTTAATGAATGTACCAATTAATGTGATGTTAAGGATTTAAGTCTAAAATAAATGTTGAAAATGACCACTTTCAACGTCTATGCCATTTTGTAACCGATATTCAAATGACCGAGCAACATTTCTAACATTTTTGTAAGTCAATATTATTAAAAGCTACTTTTATTCTATTTTTCATATCATCAAGCGTTGTTGGATGCTTCTGGTATACAAGGTTTTTTTTTATATAGCCCTACTTGAAAAAAATCAATTTTGGAAGAACTGGAGCACCGTCGTATAAAAACCTCAACCGTCAAAAAATGTGGACCAATCACATAATCTCTAACAATATCACCTTAAACATTTATAGATCACCTAGTTTGAGTGTTAACAAAGTAGGGATTTCTTGATGCATATTAATGAAATTTAATATAAAAATTATATTATTAATAACTGCGGGTCACAATCTGCAATTAGGAATGTGTTACTAAAAACTTCTTGGCTTAGAATGCTGTTGATATAATAATCTAAAAACTATTAAATTAGCTGCATATTGTTTTGATTTATGTTTTGTGTGAGTTGTTTATTAAATAAAAATAATCTTGTAATTTTATTATACTCAAGATACCTATATTTTTTTGTAGGAATTGTATGATTCTTGCATATTAGGGAAATATGATAATTCCTTAATATCACATTTATTGATACATTCATTGCATATTGCTATGGTTTATATTTTGTGTTAGTTATTTATTAAAAAAAAATAATTTTGTTTAATTATCATTCAATACCAACTTATTTCTACCAGAAAAATTGAATGTATTCCCGAAAGTTGAAGAAAACTAAATATATCTCCGAAAGTAATAAGTTTAGGTATAGAGAATGCTATATAAATATGAAAGAGTATAATAAATACAATATTTTTAAAAAATAAAATATAGGGTTATCCATTTAAAAAATACAGAAAATCGTAATTTGGTTTTGTAGTTACCCTGTATACAAACATTCGTCAATGATTTCAGTTGGAATTAATTTAAAAACTACAGTATATTGTTTATCTTACTTCTTCTTCTTCTTCTACGGCACTACAGCCCAAATTGAGCCTTAGCCTCCCTTATTTTTTGCCTCCACCCTTGCCTGTCTGTGGCTGCTCTTCTCCATACACGGACTCCTAAAAGGGCTGTTTATCTTACTACATAAAACAAATTATTGTCTATGAATTACTTCTTTATATACAGGGTGTTAATCTCATAGAGAGTTCGAAATAAAAATGGTCATAACTTGTTAAATACTCTGTATAGTAATGCAAAACCCTATATTATATGAACAAGAATTATGAGGGGAATATAAAAATAGGGGTGTCCTATTTAAAAAATTATATGTTTGATATACCACGCTGTTATTGATCACCCTGTAGAAATGGACGTATTTTCCAAGCGTGGAGAATATCATTGCCTACATTTTTTCTAAATAACTTTTTTCGATATTCTATACCGTAATGGAATTATCGACCGATCCCGCACTAAAAACTCACCCTCTATATATATATATATATATATATATATATATATATATATATATATTTGTACATTACTATATATATATACATATATATGCTTTCTGTTGTTTTCCGGGTTTCACTCCGCGTTGAATAATTTTGGTTTTGAGAAAAAACCATTATTTTGACGACGTTTCGGCAAGATCTCACTTGCCATTGTCAAGTCAGGTAGTTCCGCTTCTCGCTGCTGCTTGAAGTAAAATTAATTCTTACTCACGATACCGTCACTTATGTAGCTGATCCTGATGCCGCTGCTGCTTGCCCTGCGCGAACCCTGGCTCTTGTTATTGGTCCGGTGTAGGTTGCAGTCGTCGGAGGGATGTTACGCGTGGATGTTGCGGCCTGATTTATTTTGACCTTTTTTCTTCAGTACCATTTTCCATGTTGTAGGAAGCCGTTGCGCATCATCTCTTTGGTTTAAGCCGTTGGGATTTCTTTCAATTTCTATCGATTCTCTGATTTCCCGTTTTCTTTTTTACTTCGATGTTAGCTAACATCGTTGTTTGGTACAGGTTTATTGTGTGTCCTGTATTTGCGACATGTTGAGCCAGGGATGACGTGGTTTCTCCCCTTTCGATAGCATTTCGGTGTTCTTCTCGTCTTACCTGAATTCTTCGCTTGGTCTGTCCAATGTACGACTTTCCACAATCCCCACACGGAATCTCGTATACACCTTGACCTTCTAACGATATTTTGGTTTTTGGTGTTGGTAAAATAGTTGAGATCTTTCTGTCCGTCTTAAATATCGTTTCTATGTTGTGTTTTCTCAGCACTCTCCCTATTTTCTCTGTCGTACCCTTCACATATGGCAGAATGGTTTTGCCGATCGGTTTATTGTCTTCTGTAGGGTCCTTATCTCTTCTTCGAGCATTTTGAGCTTTTTCGATGTTGTATGTTGAGAAGCCGTTTTTTCTTAACGCTGTTTTCACGTTATGCATTTCTTCATTTTGATGTTCATGGTCTGTCAGTCTTTCGGATCTCGTAATCAAGGTTTTGATGACTAAATGCAATTGTGCAGGATGGTGGTGTGAAGCAGCATTTAGATATCTATCGGTATGTGTCGGTTTCCGATACACTGTATGGCCTATGTGTCCGTCTTGTTTCTTTATTATTAACACATCTAATATTGTTGATGTGCTGCAAAAAAGCCTTTAGTTTTTCTTCTCCGTGGGTTTAAATGATAAACGTGTCATCCACGTATCTAAGATACAGTTTGGGTTTGTATTCAGCTGTTTCTATTGTCCGCTGTTCTATTTCCTTCAAAAAAAAGTTCGCTATTACTGGTGACAGTGGGGAACCCATCGGTGCTCCCTCAACTTGTTTATATCTTTGTTCTTTATAGATGAAATAAGTGTTATTTAAACAGTGTTTGGTTAGGTTTAGTGTATCCGCTGATATTGAATACTTTTTGCTTATGATGTCCAGTGATTCATCTATAGGAACATTCGTGAAAAGTGAGACTACATCGAAGCTGACTAGCAAATGTCCCGGCTCAAGAGTCACACCTTTTATACGCTCGATGAAGTGGCTCGCGTTCTTGACGTAGGAATCCGCTTCTTCCGCGTATGGTTGCAGCTGTTGGGCCAGAAGTTTTGCCAGCGGTTGTAAGGGAGATCCTATGGAGCTCACAATTGGTCGCAGTGGTAATCCTGCCTGGTGTACCTTGGGTAGGCCGTAAAAATTTGGGCATCTTGATTACTTCTCTCTAGGTGTGAGATGGACCTGTTGTTCTTTGTTGATATTTGAGGCTTTGATCTTGGCTTTTGTTATTTTCTCTAGATAGGTTGTCGGGTCTAACGAGATGCTTTGATATGTTGTATCATTTAAGATGTCGTTTATTTTTGTATCGTAGTCTTGAATATTCATCAATACCGTAGCATTGCTTTTGTCAGCTGGTAGCACGGTGATTCCTTTGTTGTACTTCAAATTATGTAAGGCTTCTTTCTCTTCCCGTGTTAAATTTCTCTTTGGTTGTTTAGCTCTTCTTAATATTTTTGATACGTCTTGGCGTATGATCTCGGCTGTTTCTGCTGGGAGATTAGTAATTGTAGTCTCTACCTCAGTAATGATGTTTTCTACGGGAATGTATGTAGGTGCAACAGCAAAATTGAAACCTTTTGCAAGAACACTATTCGTGGCTTCATCCAGTGTCAGATTTGAAAAGTTATGTACTAAATTGTTTGTTTCTATTTGTGGATTTTCTCTCTTTTTTGGCCGCTGTTGTAGTAACAAATTTTCAAACTTTTTAATTTGTTTGGTCTTAGTGAGATCAGCATCTGTTTCTGCTCGAAAGTTTGTCAGTTGTTCAAAGAAATTCCATAATGTTGGATGGATTGTGTTACTTAGTTTAAGATGCAGCTGTAATTATTCTGCATTCATTTTGTCGATGTCTCGTCTGGTATCATGTATTGCCTCTCTAATAAGCGCGAGGCTTTCTCTTCTTAAGATGTTATTAGTTTTATAGTTGTTTTTGTGAAAAGTGAGCTTCATACTAGTCGGTATAATGCTTTCGTCACGGCAGCGTTCTAAAAAGGTAAGGTTGCATAACAACGTCCTTCGTTTCGATCGTAGTTTTTGGTATCTTCAGATGTCTGGTAGAATTTCCTCCCCGCAGAGGTTAATTATGTTACACTTGAAGTTTCCGCGGGAGCTATATGTGCTTTCTGTTGTTTTCCGGGTTTGACTCCGCGTTGAATAATTTTGGTTTTGAGAAAAAACCATTATTTTGACGACGTTTCGGCAAGATCTCACTTGCCATTGTCAAGTCAGGTAGTTCCACTTCTCGCTGCTGCTTGAATTAAACTGAATTCTTACTCACGATACCGTCACTTATGTAGTTCATCCTGATGCCGCTGCTCCTTGCCCTGCGCGAAACCTGGCTCTTACTAATGGTCCGGTGTAGGTTTCAGTAGTCGGAGGGATGTTACGCGTGGATGTTGCGGCCTGATTTATTTTGGTCTTTTTCTTCAGTACCGTTTTCCATGTTGTAGGAAGCCGTTGCGCATCATCTCTTTGGTTTAAGTCGTTGGGATTTCTTTCAATTTCTATCGATTCTCTGATTTCCCGTTTCCTTTTTACTTCGATGTTAGCTAACATCTTTGTTTGGTTCATGTTTATTGTGTCTCCTGTATTTGCGACATGTTGAGCGAGGGATGACGTGGTTTCTCCCCTTTCGATAGCATTTAGGTGTTGTTCTCGTCTTACCTGGATTCTTCGGTTGGTCTGTCCAATGTACGACTTTCCAAAATCCCCACACGGAATCTCGTATACAGCTTGACCTGCTAACGATATTTTGGTTTTTGGTGTTGGTAAAATAGTTGAGATTTTTCTGTCCGTATTAAATATCGTTTCTATGTTGTGTTTTCTCAGCACTCTCCCTATTTTCTCTGTCGTACCCTTCACATATGTCAGAATGGTTTTGCCGATCGGTTTATTGTCTTCTGTAGGGTCCTTATCTCTTCTTCGAGCATTTTGAGCTTTTTCGATGTTGTATGTTGAGAAGCCGTTTTTTCTTAACGCTGTTTTCACGTTATGCATTTCTTCATTTTGATGTTCTTGTTCTGTCAGTTTTTCGGATCTTGTAATCAAGGTTTTGATGACTAAATGCAATTGTGCAGGATGGTGGTGTGAAGCAGCATTTAGATATCTATCGGTATGTGTCGGTTTACGATACACAGTATGGCCTATGTGTCCGTCTTGTTTCTTTATTATTAACACATCTAAGAATGGAATTTGACGACTGCATCCTACACCGGACCAATAACAAGAGCCAGGGTTCGCGCAAGGCAAGCAGCAGCGGCATCAGGATCAACTACATAAGTGACGGTATCGTGAGTAAGAATTCAGTTTACTTCAAGCAGCAGCGAGAAGCGTAACTACCTGACTTGACAATGGCAAGTGAGATCTTGCCGAAACGTCGACAAAATAATGGTTTTTCTCAAAACCAAAATTATTCAACGCGGAGTCAAACCCGGAAAACAACAGAAAGCACATATAGCTCCCGCGGAAACTTTAAGTGTAACATAATTAACCTCTACGGGGAGGAAATTCTACCAGACATCAGAAGATACGAAAAACTACGATCGAAACGAGGGATGTTGTTATGCAACCTTACGTTTTTAGAACGCTGCCGTGACGAAAGCATTATACCGACTTGTATGAAGCTCACTTTTCACAAAAACAACTATAAAACTAAAAACATCTTAAGAAGAACAAGCCTGGCGCGTATTAGAGAGGCAATACATGGTACCAGACGAGATATCGACAAAATGAATGCAGAATCATTACAGCTGCATCTTAAACTAAGTAACACAATCCATCCAACATTATGGAATTTTTTTGAACAACTGACAAAATTTCGAGCAGAAACAAATGCTGATCTCACTAAGGCCAAACAAATTAAAAAGTTTAAAAATTTGTTACTACAACAGCGGCCAAAAAAGAAAGAAAATCCACAAATACAAACAAACAATTTAGTATATAACTTTTCAAATCTGACACTGGATGAAGCCACGAATAGTGTTCTTGCAAAAGGTTTCAATTTTGCTGTTGCACCTACATATATTCCCGTAGAAAGCATCATTACTGAGGTAGAGACTACAATTACTAATATCCCAGCAGAAACAGCCGAGATCATACGCCAAGACGTATCAAAAATATTAAGAACAGCTAAACCACCAAAAAGAAATTTAACACGGGAAAAGAAAGAAGACTTACATAATTTGAAGAACAACAAAAAAATCATCGTGCTTCCAGCTGACAAAATCAATGCTACGGTAGTGATGAATATTCAAGACTACGAAACAAAAATATACGACATCTTAAATGATACAACATATCAAAGCATCTCGTCAGACCCGACAACCTATCTAGATAAAATAAGAAAAGCCAAGATCAAAGCCTCAAATATCAACAAAGAACAACAGGTCCATCTCATACCTAGAGAGAAGTAATCAAGATGCCCAAATTTTTACGGCCTACCCAAGGTACACCAGGCAGGATTACCACTGCGACCAATTGTGAGCTCCATAGGATCTCCCTTACAACCGCTGGCAAAACTTCTGGCCCAACAGCTGCAACCATACGCGGAAGAAGCGGATTCTTACGTCAAGAACGCGAGCCACTTCATCGAGCGTATAAAAGGTGTGACTCTTGAGCCGGGACATTTGCTAGTCAGCTTCGATGTATTCTCACTTTTCACGAATGTTCCTATAGATGAATCACTGGACGTCATAAGCAAAAAGTATCCAATATCACCGGATACACTAAACCTAACCAAACACTGTTTAAATAACACTTATTTCATCTATAAGGAACAAAGATATAAACAAGTTGAGGGAGCACCGATGGGTTCCCCACTGTCACCAGTAATAGCGAACTTTTTTATGAAGGAAATAGAACAGCGGGCAATAGAAACAGCTGAATACAAACCCAAACTGTGGCTTAGATACGTGGATGACACGTTTATCATTTGGACCCACGGAGAAGAAAAACTAAAGGCTTTGTTGGAGCACATCAACAATATCCACAATAAAATTCAGTTTACCATGGAACTGGAAGAAAACGATCAAATTCCATTCTTAGATGTGTTAATAATAAAGAAACAAGACGGACACATAGGCCATACAGTGTATCGGAAACCGACACATACCGATAGATATCTAAATGCTGCTTCACACCACCATCCTGCACAATTGCATTTAGTCATCAAAACCTTGATTACAAGATCCGAAAGACTGACAGACCAAGAACATCAAAATGAAGAAATGCATAACGTAAAAACAGCGTTAAGAAAAAACGGCTTCTCAACATACAACATCGAAAAAGCTCAAAATGCTCGAAGAAGAAATAAGGACCGTACAGAAGACAAAAAACCGATCGGCAAAACCATTCTGCCATATGTGAAGGGTACGACAGAGAAAATAGGGAGAGTGCTGAGAAAACACAACATAGAAACGATATTTAATACGGACAGAAAGATCTCAACTATTTTACCAACACCAAAAAACCAAAATATCGTTAGAAGGTCAAGGTGTATACGAGATTCCGTGTGGGGATTGTGGAAAGTCGTACATTGGACAGACCAACCTAAGAATCCAATAAAGACGAAAAACTGATCGGCAAAACCATTCTGCCATATGTGAAGGGTACAACATAAAAAATAGGGAGAGTGCTGAGAAATCATAACATAGAAACGATATTTAACACCGACAGAAAGATCTCAACTATTCTACCAACACCAAAAACCAAAATATCGTTAGAAAGTCAAGGAGTATACGAGATTCCGTGTGGGGATTGTGGAAAGTCGTACATTGGACAGACCAACCGAAGAATCCATGTAAGACGAGAAGAACACCGAAATGCCATCGAAAGGGGAGAAACCACGTCATCCCTTGCACAACATGTCGCAAATACAGGACATACAATAAACCTGAACCAAACAACGATGTTAGCTAACATGGAAATAAAAAGAAAACGCGAAATCAGAGAATCGATAGAAATCGAAAGAAATCCCAACGGTCTAAGCCAAAGAGATGATGCGCAACGGCTTCCTACAACATGGAAAACGGTATTGAAGAAAAAGGCCAAAATAAATCAAGCAGCGACATCTACGCGTGTCACCCTTCCAGACCCCCCAACATATACTGGACCAATCACAAGATCCAAGAGACGCGCAGGTCAAGCAAATGCATCAGGATCAACTATATAAGTTACGGTATCATGAATAAAAATTCAGTCTACTTCCAGCAGCAGCGAGAAGCGGAACTACCTGACTTGACAATGGCAAGTGAAATCTTGCCAAAACGTCGTCAAAATAATGGTTTTTCTCAAAACCAAAATTATTCAACGCGGAGTCAATCCCGGAAAACAACAGAAAGCACATATAGCTCCCGCGGAAACTTCAAGTGTAACATAATTAACCTCTACGGGGAGGAAATTCTACCAGACATTAGAAGATACGAAAAACTACGATCGAAACGAAGGACGTTGTTATGCAACCTTACGTTTTTAGAACGATGCCGTGGCGAAAGCATTATACCGACTTGTATGAAGCTCAATTTTCACAAAAACAACTATAAAACGAAAAACATTTTAAGAAGGGCAAGCCTGGCGCTTATTAGAGAAGCGATCCATGATACCAGACGAGACATCGACAAAATGAATTCAGAATCATTACAGCTGCATCTTAAACTAAGTAACACGATCCATCCAACATTATGAAATTTCTTTGAACAACTGACAAACTTTCGAGCAGAAACAGATGCTGATCTCACTAAGACCAAACAAATTAAAAAGTTTGAAAATTTGTTACTACAACAGCGGCCAAAAAAGAAAGAAAAATCACAAATAGAAACAAACAAATTAGTATATAACTTTTCAAACCTGACACTGGATGAACCCTCGAAAAGTGTTTTTGCAAAAGGTTTCAATTTTGCTGTTGCACCTACACACATTCCCGTAGAAAATATCATTACTGAGGTAGAGACTACAGTTACTAGTCTCCCAACAGAAACAGCCGAGATCATACGCCAAGACGTATCAAAAATGTTAAGAACAGCTAAACCACCAAAAAGAAATTTAACACGGGAAGAGAAAGAAGCCTGACATAATTTGAAGAACAACAAAGAAATCATCGTGCTTCCAGCTGACAAAGGCAACGCTACGGTAGTAATGGATATTCAAGACTACGAAACAAAAATAAACGACATCTTAAATGATACAATATATCAAAGCATCTCGTCAGACCCGACAACATATCTAGAGAAAATAACAAAAGCCAAGATCAAAGCCTCAAATATCAAGAAAGAACAACAGGTCCATCTCATACCTAGAGAGAAGTCATCAAGATGCCCAAAATTTTACGGCCTACCCAAGGTACACAAGGCAGGATTACCACTGCGACCAATTTTGAGCTCCATAGGATCTCCCTTACAACCGCTGGCAAAATTTCTGGCTCAACAGCTGCAACCATACGCGGAGGAAGCGGATTCTTACGTCAAGAATGCGAGCCACTTCATCGAGCGTATAAAAGGTGTGACTCTTGAGCCGGGACATTTACTAGTCAGCTTCGATGTAGTCTCACTTTTCACGAATGTTCCTATAGATTAATCACTGGACATCATAAGCAAAAAGTATCCAATATCGCCGGATACTCTAAACCTAACCAAACACTGTTTAAATAACACATATTTCATCTATAAGGAACAAAGATATAAACAAGTTGAGGGAGCACCGATGGGTTCCCCACGGTCACCAGTAATAGCGACTTTGTTTATGAATGAAATAGAACAGCGGGCAATAGAAACAGCTGAATACAAGCCTAAACTTTGGCTTAGATACATGGATGACACTTTTATCATCTGGACCCACGGAGAAGAAAAACTAAAGGCATTTTTAGAACACATCAACAATATCCACCATAAAATTCAGTTTACTATGGAACTGGAAGAAAACGATCAAATACCATTCTTAGATGTGTTAATAATAAAGAAACAAGACGGGCATATAGGCCATACAGTATATCGGAAACCGACACATACCGATAGATATCTAAATGCTGCTTCACACCACCATCCTGCACAATTACATTCAGTCATCAAGACCTTGATTACAAGATCCGAAAGACTGACAGACCAAGAACATCAAAATGAAGAAATGCACAATGTGAAAACAGCGTTAAGAGAAAACGGCTTCTCAACATACACCATCGAAAAAGCTCAAAATGCTCGAAAAAGAATGAAGGACCCAACAGAAGACGAAAAACCGATCGGCAAAACCATTCTGCCATATATGAAGGGTACAACAGAAAAAATAGGGAGAGTGCTGAGAAATCATAACATAAAAACGATATTTAACACCGACAGAAAGATCTCAACTATTCTACCAACACCAAAAACCAAAATATCGTTAGAAAGTCAAGGAGTATACGAGATTCCGTGTGGGGATTGTGGAAAGTCGTACATTGGAGAGACCAACCGAAGAATCCATGTAAGACGAGAAGAACACCGAAATTCCATCGAAAGGGGAGAAACCACGTCATCCCTTGCACAACATGTCGCAAATACAGGACATACAATAAACCTGAACCAAACAACTATGTTAGCTAACATAGAAATAAAAAGAAAACGCGAAATCAGAGAATCAATAGAAATCGAAAGAAATCCCAACGGTCTAAACCAAAGAGATGATTCGCAACGGCTTCCTATAACATGGAAAACGGTATTGAAGGAAAAGACCAAAATAAATCAAGCAGCGACATCTACGCGTGTCACCCTTCCAGACCCCCAACATATACTGGACCAATCACAAGATCCAAGAGACGCGCAGGTCAAGCAAATGCATCATTATCAACTATATAAGTTACGGTATCGTGAATAAAAATTCAGTCTACTTCCAGCAGCAGCGAGAAGCGGAACTACCTGACTTGACAATGGCAATTGAGATCTTGCCGAAACGTCGTCAAAATAATGGTTTTTCTCAAAACCAAAATTATTCAACGCGGAGTCAAACCCGGAAAACAACAGAAAGCACATATAGCTCCCGCGGAAACTTCAAGTGTAACATATATATATATATATATATATATATATATATATATATATATATATATATATATATATATATATATATATATACTGCTATTTTTCGAATTTTAAAACATTGCAGTAAATTTCGCTTAATCTACTTGTGTCTGATTTGTAATTAATTGAACGTTTATTACTGTTTATGTGGTACATCTCGAGGAACAATCTTTTCTTATAATTGCTTTCTGAATCTAAGATCTTGATATCTGACAAATTAAATTGGTGTCCTGTTGTTATGGAATGGTGTGCTGCTGCACAAGTATTTTTGTGTGTTTTACAATCACTTTTGTGCTGCGTTATTCTTTGTTTCAGCCACTGCGATGTTTGTCCTATATACTGCCCATCACATTCGAGACAAGAAAGTTGATAGATGATATGACTCTGGCTGAACGGAATTCCTAAAATCAAAATAGCGAAATACAATAGCATATCCAACTACAGCTTATTCTCGAAGCTTAAAGACCAGACACCGCTTCTAAATCAGAGTCATATCATCTATCAACTTTCTTGTCTCGAATGTGATGGGCAGTATATAGGACAAACATCGCAGTGGCTGAAACAAAGAATAACGCAGCACAAAAGTGATTGTAAAACACACAAAAATTCTTGTGCAGCAGCACACCATTCCATAACAGGACACCAATTTAATTTGTCAGATATCAAGATCTTAGATTCAGAAAGCAATTATAAGAAAAGATTGTTCCTCGAGATGTACCACATAAACAGTAATAAACGTTCAATTAATTACAAATCAGACACAAGTAGATTAAGCGAAATTTACTGCAATGTTTTAAAATTCGAAAAATAGCAGAATATTAAACAGATGGCTCGATATTGGAACTTTTTACCCTTAACACATGTGAGAAAAGATACCTGACTCAGTGCCGCCCTCGACGTTCTCGTGAAACGACATGCATGGCTTTAAGTTAAATTGCTTTATATAACATACCTACAACAATTCGTAAGTTATATCATTGTAATATTATGTTTGTACCTAACTGTTAGTTAATTTTGTAGTTTGTTCCTGATGAAGATGAAAAATTAATAAATACTCATCGAAATATCGAATTTCAACAGAATTAAATGTAGTTTCAATCTAAGCCACAGACCGCAATTCCCGATAATTTCAACACTGTTTTATAGTGTTATAGAATATACTTGCACGGTCGATAAATACATCGGATTTCGAATCCAGTTGTATATATATATATATATATATATAAATCTGTAGGAAATATCAGGTATGTGGTCTATAATAAAAAATCTTTATTTTTTCTAAAAACTCAATATTTCGCACATTTTTTTGATGGCTTCTTCAGGAGTATACTGTAACAACAATTTTAACAACTTACAAAGACGTACAAACTAGATTTTAAAATACTTACAGAAAGTTAAAAGATTTCACAAATAAATAACATTGACATTAAAATAAAAATTGTTACTGTCATATATTAAAATGCATCTTAAAATTAATATAAGGAAAGGTCTGAAGCACGTTCGTTACAGTAATAAGACAAAACACATAAAATGACTCAAACGCAAAAAATGACAACAAAAGAACAATTAGAGGAATACTATTACTTTAATTATTAAGGTTAGTTGTTTATTAAGGCGAGTGTTAACTTAATGATTACTGTAAATTTTATTCAATATATTACAATATATGTTACTTAACTGTCCAGTGTCTGTTTTGTAATTTAAAGTTTTTTTATTTTTGTTAATGTGATACATCTCCAGAAATAATCTACTTTTATAGTTATCAGATGTATCGCATTAACAAAAATAAAAAAACTTTAAATTACAAAACAGACACTGGACAGTTAAGTAACATATATTGTAATATATTGAATAAAATTTACAGTAATCATTAAGTTAACACTCGCCTTAATAAACAACTAACCTTAATAATTAAAGTAATAGTATTCCTCTAATTGTTCTTTTGTTGTTATTTTTTGCGTTTGAGTCATTTTATGTGTTTTGTCTTATTACTGTAACGAACGTGCTTCAGACCTTTCCTTATATTAATTTTAAGATGCATTTTAATATATGACAGTAACAATTTTTATTTTAATGTCAATGTTATTTATTTGTGAAATCTTTTAACTTTCTGTAAGTATTTTAAAATCTAGTTTGTACGTCTTTGTAAGTTGTTAAAATTGTTGTTACAGTATACTCCTGAAGAAGCCATCAAAAAATGTGCGAAATATTGAGTTTTTAAAAAAAAAAAAAAAATAAAGATTTTTTATTATAGACCACATACCTGATATTTCCTACAGATTTATTTATTGTTTTTGGTCGAAATAATCACTTTGAATATATATATATATATATATATATATATATATATATATATATATATATATATATATATATATATATATATAAAGCAGTTAGATTTTGTTGTTGTATATAATTGTTGCAATTCTAGATGGGTTCAGGGATTAAGAGAATTGTTACGCTGTTTTAACAAGTTTATTAAAATTCCTAATAAACTAAAGTACAAAAATAAGTCCTCCAAAATTCAAACGTGACAAAAAAAAACATATATATATATATACATAAAACAATTTTGAGTTTCGGTGGGTTGGAATCAATAAAAGGGCTATTAGAAGACTATTTTTAATTACTCGAGCTTTCGAATGTGTTTACATTCATTTTCAAGAGCTAAAAAGTAACTGATAAAGTGGAACAAAGATCATGTAAAAATACAACTTACCAGATAAATCTAGATTGGTAATTAAACTTTCTTACATAAATAAATACAAATAAGAGAAAAAATGTTAATAATCATCAAATGAATTCTTCCCAGGCTGAATATTACAAAATAACTGCCAAAAGATTTAAATTTTTTTGAATTTTGAATTTGAAATATAGATATTAGAATGAATTTTAAAGTCAATGTCAGTGAAAAAGTATGTCAAACATCGACAAGTAGCTAAAATTGGGATATATTTAAATATATTACTGATATGATAATTTATTAAAAAAAGATATAAATAAGTAGAAGAAAAAAAAAATAAAAATTATGATCGTAGTTTACAAAAGCACAAATGAATGTAACAGAATATGAAAAAAAATTACATGTTATATTGCTATGAATAAATTATAAAGAAATTATATAGTTATAAATTTTACTTAAATTGTGAATTTCTGAACTTTTATTTAAACTATTATCACTTCTGCTTACCATTTCCAAAAAAGTCCTTTGGAATTTATTACCTTCATTGCACAAAATTTGAATGTTGTCAAAGTCCATTACATGGTCTTTGTCAATCACTGCTCTGTCAAAACACAAGACGGTTTTTTTATTCTTCAATCGCTTTTGTGTGAAATAACCCGATTAGACAAATTCCTGCCAGTTTAGCCAATATATACAGCCTCACACTGAGTACAATTAATTCTGTATACTACATTAATTTTCTCTAATTTATCTATGGGATATTTTGTCTTAGAATACAGAGATGAAATAGTTTTGATGTTTTTCGTTGCTATTTTTATATTGTCAATGGTCTTTAAAATTTTAGTTAACTTAGATGTTAATGATGGTATGTAGGGAAGTGAATGATAATAGATGACTTGATTAACAGAAGCAGAGTTTTGAGATCTCACAACAGATGCTGTCAGATTATTAACATGAACCATGTTAGAAAAAAGCATCCTGCGTAGCATCCATTTTCTAACATCGTTATATATCGGTATATATATTGTTGTGGAATTGTTTTTTTAAGGAAATTCAAAAAAATTTAATTTATATCAACGACCATGAAATGATAGTTTTTCATCACCCTGTATATGGCCAAATTTGTTTAGAATTTAATTTTACTAGTAAACAAGTGTTTCGGAAAAATTAAAACGATTAGTGATAATTATTCGACGAAATTGACGGGACATTAACAAAACATTTCGGTGATTAGAAAGTGGAGAGAGCGTTGACGGGACAATAACGTTTTTAAGATCCTTCCGGGAAGGTATTTTAATGTGGTATACCAACGGTATTATTTTAGTTGTAAGAGTAGAACGTAGAAAATAACTAATTATGATTTTCCTTGAATTTGACAAATTGGAAAATTATGTGGAAGGATATTGGGTTTCTTAAGAAATAAATGGTTTAAGAGAGGTTGTTGTTGAGTGGACGACAAATATGGGGAGAAGGGATAATGGATGTGAGAGTATGGATTTGAGAGAAAAATACGGACACTGTGTAATTGACATCAGAAGAAGGCAGTCGAGTTTTAAAAGAGTATAATCAGTGTAGAGTGGTGTGATCAGCCTTTGCGAGCAGAGTCAAGTTGAAACTGAATCGTCGACCGGTTGAAGAGTTAATTTTCCTGGTCCGAGGGAGGTTCCTTTGTTTTGTCTAGAACGAGTAGCTGATTATTATCCGTTTGTGCACTAGATATTCGAGCAAGTCCTGTGTGTTTTTCTTGGAAGCAGTTTTGACGAGGGGGATTTTTTCGCAACAACCGGAGAGTACGTGTTGAGAGAATCAAGGACAGCGCTATCCAGAAAACGAGGGAGTGAAGAATAAAAGGTTAGTCAAATCATTTGTCTGAATGGAGAAAAGTTATTTATATCAAGACCATATTTGTGTACTTGTTTATTGAACAATATTTTTGTAACACAGTTAGTCATTTCAAATTTGAGAAATCAATTCAAAAGAAGAAAAGTAAAATTCATTCAATTCAGTATGAGTAAATAAGAAATTAATTAAATAAATAATTTTTTCAAAACAAGGAAATATCAGAGTTAGAGTTTTAATTTATTAAGTTAGAGATTGTTGCAACAAAGTTAAATTTTAATAATTTTGAATTATATGTACACAACATTTAATAAAAACAATAGATTACATTTATATGAATTTGAGTGTTGCCAATTTCCCTGTTTCTACCCTGGAAGAAGTAAGCAACCAGAAATACTAGAATCCACAGATTACTGGTATTGGATCAAATACAAAATTAGCCCTGATAATAAAATTGATTGGAACATTTAATTGGAATTTAGTTATGTCTTTACATAGACAATAAATAAAATAATTGGATAATCAATCAAATTAATAATTTGCTAATTAATCTAAATAAACAGAAAAGGTAGAGCATAACATATGGCGCACAACGTGGAGCATTAAGAGAGTATTTCTGGTTGCAACTTTGAAAGGGAAGATAGAGGAAAGCAGGTGATTGAAAATCTATATTGAGTGGTCAAGATTGATATATTTGAATTAGGACATATAAATTTCCTTTAGGTACAATTTTCATGATTGATTTTATTTATTTGATATTTGCATTTGATGAATTTTTGAAATATTCATATTACATTGGGTAAGAGAAAATTTTCGTGTCTGCAACAGATAGGGTATTTTCGAATTTCGTATCAGGCGGGGATAAATTTTAACTACATGCCGATCACCGGAAGCAAAAGCAAAGAAAACAAAAAACAAGAAGAACATTTGGAACAAGAAGAACATTCAGATCAAGAAGACAGTTTAGACACAACAATCATGGAAACAGGAAAAAACGAATTGTCATGTATAGAAAAATTATTACAACTTATGCAACTCCAGTCACAAAAAATGGATAAAATGGATAAAAATCAAGAGGAAACATCAAAGAAAATGCAATAAAATCAGGAAGAAACAAAACAGGCAATAGGAGAGAACAATAAGAAAATAGAGGAACGCATAGAAAAGTATGAAAAGGAAATAAAAGGATGTTTGACAACAATGAAGAACGAGATTGAACAACAAGAAATGAAAATGAAAAATCATATGAAAGAACAGGAGATGAAAATTCAAAATAAAATGAAGGAGATAAACAATTGCCAGAAAAAGGAACTAGAAAGTTTGGAAAATAATTTGGAAAATCCTATTCACGTAGACAGAGAAAAAGTGTAAAAATGAATTACAGAAATAGAAAAACAAGTCACCGAAATCAATGCTCAACAAAATGTCGGAGAAAGAAGAGAAATGGTTACACATAGCACAGATGACGTGAAGATACGATTTGGCGGGGATGTAAGAAGATTACACCCAGTGCCTTTCATAAATAGCCTGAAAAAGAAAGTACAACACATTGGAAATTTTGAAACAGCTAAAGAAATTATCAGAAACCATCTTAAGTATGAGGCAGGTCTGTGGTTTGACAGCAAGGAAGAAAAAATTGACAATTGGCAACAGTTTGAACAAAAATTTTTAAACTATTTCTGGGGAAAAGTCCCACAAATGGAAATCAACAAAGAATTGCAAAATGGGAAATATAATGATCGGATGGGTATCTCAGAAAGAAACATATGCATTACAAATATACAATAATGCAAAACATTTACAATACAATTATTCGTCAGAACAATTAGTCGAACTGATTGCAAGACATTTCGAAGAAACGCTAGAAGACCATATCACATTGCAAAATTACAAAGACATAGATAGTTTGTGCCAATTTCTACAAATAAGAGAATCACGTCAAAGAGAAAGAAAATCAAGAAGATCGCAAGAAGATTACAGACCCCGAGAAACACAGGATTACAGAGATAGAAGACAAAATAATAGGTGGGAATATACAAGACGAGAATTTAATCCCAGGGGGGAAAACGAAAATAGAGACAATGGAAGAGGAAATTATGAACAAAGAAATAGGCAATGGAATGAGGACAGAAATCGAGATAACCAAAATAGAAACACCACACGCACAAATTAGGAAAACAGAAATAATGGTAGACAAAATGAACAGGGATATCGAAGAAACCGAAACAGATCCGACAGACCAAGAGAAAATAGAAGAGATGTAAATAATACCCAGGCTGAAGAATATGACGAAGAGAGACACTACTACGAAAATACAAACAACGAGGAGCAAACGGCGTGTTTTTCACAAAGGCGCTCACTAGAAACAATGAACCAAACAGGAATTTTTGTCACCCGAAGGAATTTATAAAACTGACAGAAAACAATGAAAAAAGAAATGGAATATATTTAAAATTTGTGGATGGCTTTATAAGCGAGAAACCAATTAAAATTATGATAGATACTGGCTCACAATTAACACTAGTCAACATAAAATTAATAGAAGAAGTTAATTTAACCAATTTAATTTACAAAATACCTAGGGTGAACTTAGTGGGCCAAATAAAAGAAAATTGGCAACGATAAATGAAGGCATACGAATAAGGAATTTTATGCACCACAATGTGTAATAATGCCAAATATGTCGCATGACATGATTGTAGGAGTGGACGAATTGACAGAAAATACGTAGCAATTGATTTCAAAAATAACGGGAAGAAATTCACAAAGGAAAAAGAAGAAGAACCGGAAAATTTGAAAAAGGACAAGGAACATGAGAAACGGAAAATGGACGATTCAGAAAAAGAACAAACAGTGGAGATGAATGTGGCGACGAAACAAGGACAAAGGAGAAAGAGAAGAAGAGGGCAAAGGAAGATAAAAGAAAATGAAACTTGGACTCCTCAAAAGAAGAGTTGAGACCCGAAGAAGAAAATTTGAGAGTAACAAAAGGAGAGGAAACCTGTGATTCCTTTGAAGAAGAGTCGAGCTCAGAAGAAAAAGAAGAAGAAAAAATGAAAGTGACAAGAGAAAATGAAACATGGGATTCCTCAAAAGAAGAGTCGAACCCAGAAGAAGAAGAAGAAATGAGATTAACAAAAGAAAGAGAAAGAGAAGAAAAGGAGATGCATTTGAATTTAAAACACTATGAAAAATTCAGAAATGGAAAGCATAAAGTTGCCCAAAAACAAACGCATGATGTTTGGAAAAAAAGTGAATGAAGGAAATAGAAGAAGAAAGTCAAAAGATCAGAAAAATATGTAATTGTTACGATGTGTACAAATATCATGAGTAAAGGAAGGAAGGGTACATAGTAAATAGTTAAGGTAGGAAATAGGAAATAAATTAGTATAATGAAGTAGGTATACCGGAAAATTGTTTTGCATCGAGAAAATTGGTTGCAGATGCAAAGAATTTTACCGAATTCAAAAGGCGAGGATTTTGTTGTGGAATGGTTTTTTTAAGGAAATTCAAAAAAATTAAATTTATATCAACGACCATGAAATGATAGTTTTTCATCACCCTGTATATGGCCAAATTTGTTTAGAATTTAATTTTACTAGTAAACAAGTGTTTCGGAAAAATTAAAACGATTAGTGATAATTATTCGACGAAATTGACGGGACATTAACAAAACATTTCGGTGATTAGAAAGTGGAGAGAGCGTTGACGGGACAATAACGTTTTTAATATCCTTCCGGGAAGGTATTTTAATGTGGTATACAAACGGTATTATTTTAGTTGTAAGAGTAGAAAGTAGAAAATAACTAATTATGATTTTCTTTCAATTTGACAAATTGGAAAAGTTATGTGGAAGAATATTGGTTTTCTTAAGAAATAAATGGTTTGAGAGAGGTTGTTGTTGAGTGTGTGGGGAAAATATGGGGAGAAGGGATAATGGATGTGAGAGTATGGATTTGAGAGAAAAATACGGACACTGTGTAATTGACATCAGAAGAAGGCAGTCGAGTTTTAAAAGAGTATAATCAGTGTAGAGTGGTGTGATCAGCCTTTGCGAGCAGAGTCAAGTTGAAACTGAATCGTCGACCGGTTGAAGAGTTAATTTTCCTGGTCCGAGGGAGATTCCTTGGTTTTGTCTAAAACGAGTAGCTGATTATTATCCGTTTGTGCACTAGATATTCGAGCAAGTCCTGTGTGTTTTTCTTGGAAGCAGTTTTGACGAGGGGGATTTTTTCGCAACAACCGGAGAGTACGTGTTGAGAGAATCAAGGACAGCGCAATCCAGAAAACGAGGGAGTGAAGAATAAAAGGTTAGTCAAATCATTTGTCTGAATGGAGAAAAGTTATTTATATCAAGACCATATTTGTTTACTTGTTTATTGAACAATATTTTTGTGACAGAGTTAGTCATTTCAAATTTGAGAAATCAATTCAAAAGAAGAAAAGTAAGATTCATTCAATTCAGTATGAGTAAATAAGAAATTAATTAAATAAACAATTTTGTCAAAACAAGGAGATATCAAAGTTAGAGTTTTAATTTTTTAAGTTAGAGATTGTTGCAACAAAGTTAAATTTTAATAATTTTGAATCATATGTACACGGCATTTAATAAAAACAATAGATTACATTTATATGAATTTGAGTGTTGTCAATTTCCCTGTTCTACCCTGGAAGAAGTAAGCAACCAGAAATACTAGAATCCACAGATTACTGGTATTGGATCAAATACAAAATTAGCCCTGATAATAAAATTGATTGGAAAATTTAATTGGAATTTAGTTATGTCTTTACATAGGCAATAAATAAAATAATTGGATAATCAATCAAATTAATAATTTGCTAATTAATCTAAATAAACAGAAAAGGTAGAGCATAACAATATATATTCTATTTCATTTGATCATTTGATTGATTTCGTACGAGTGGTCGTTGAACCAATATCTTCTACATATTTTATATATATATATATATATATATATATATATATATATATATATATATATATAACAAACAAATGAAATAGAGAATGCGGAAAAATCCCCTTACGAATAATTCACACATCCACTACTTCGGGCTGGGAAAATTTTTTTTGAATAGAATCAAAAATCCAAACACCAGTTCTTAGAAATGTGTTTCGCCCTCTTCAACCTCTCTGGGCTCATCAGTGAAGATGAGAGGTTGAATATCTTCAGACACATTCCAATAAAAAAACAACATTCGAGACCTAGACATAGCAGGAGCGTAAATCTACGCCCAATCTGACAATGACTGTCTCAAGTTTTAATTCCCTAATTACTTAAAGTAAAATGTAGGTTATAAAAACAAGATGTAGATCTTTGAAACACACTCAGTGCTCAAAAGATCCAAAGTTACTGGTTTGGACGACCACTCGTACGAAAACAAACAAGTGAAATAGAGAATGCGGAAAAATCCCCTTACGAATAATTCACACATCCACTACTTCGGGCTGGGAAAATTTTTTTGAATAGAATCAAAGATCCAAACACCAGTTTTTAGAAATATGTTCGCCTTCTTCAACCAATATATATATATATATATATATATATATATATATATATATATATATATATACAGGGTGTAACAAAAATACAGGTCATAAATTTAATCACATATTCTGGGACCAAAAATAGTTCGATTGAACCTAATTTACCTTAGTACAAATCTGCACATAAAAAAAGTTACAGCCCTTTGAAGTTACAAAATGAAAATCGATTTTTTCCAATATATCGAAAACTATTAGAGATCTTTTATTGAAAATAGACCTGTGGCATTCTTATGGTAGTGGTATCCTAAGAAAAAATTATAGTGAAATTTGGACACCCCATAAAAATTTTACGGGGGTTTTGTTCCTTTAAACCCCCCAAACTTTTGTGTACGTTCCAATTTAATTATAATTGTAGTACCATTAGGTAAACACAATATTTTAAAAACTTTTTTGCCACTTAGTACTTTTTCGAAAAGTCAATTTTTATCGAGATATTTTAAATATTTGTCAAATCCACCACATATTTGTATATGGCTAAGTACGATTATGGAGACTTGGTAATTATATGAAAATTTATTTATGATTTACATTTTTAGGTATATTTTGAACCATATTAAAAAAGAAGTAATATCTCGATAAAACGTGCCTTCTCGAAAAAATATAAAGAGGCAAAAAAGTTTTAAAAACACTGTGTTTAACTAATGGTACCACAGTAAAAGTTTAATTGGAACATACACAAACATTTGGGGGGTTTAAAGGAACAAAACCCCCATACAATTTTTATGTAAACATATTAAAAAAGAAGCCGCAACTCGATAAAAACTACCTTATCGAAAAAATACTAGGAGGCAAAAAAGTTTAAGAAATATTCAGTTTAACTAAGGGTACCACAATATTAATTTAATTGGAACGTACACAAAAGTTTGGGGGGGTTTAAGGAAACAAAACCCCATAAAATTTTTATGGGGTGCACAAATTTCACTATAATTCTTTTTTAAGATGATCCTGCTATAAGAATGCCACATGTCCATTTTCAATAAAAAATCTCTAATAGTTTTCGATATATTCAAAAAAATCGATTTTCATTTTGTAACTTCAAAGGGCTGTAACTTTTTTATGTGCACATTTGTACTAAGGTAAATTAGGTTCATTCGAACTATTTTTGGTCTAAGATTATGTGATTTAATTTATGACCTGTATTTTCGTTACACCCTGTATATATATTATCATGATATATTTTTTTGACAATTTTAATATACTGCATAATGTGCATAAGACTGTCGAATTTATGCGTTCATTACGAAGTACAAGAATAACACAGAGAGAAATACTATGAATAAATGAGTAGAAACAAGGTTTATTGGGAAGATTTCGTCAAAATAATTGAGGAGATTACACAAGAAGTTATACCACGAAGCAAACAAATCTAAGGAAATACAAGAAGAGGTAACGACACAGTTAATCAAATTATACAAAAAAATCAAACATTTAACAAAGAAAAATTAGGAGACACTAACAGACAAAAGAGACGTGCAACAAATATTTTGGGAAATCAGATATAAAGTTATACGCTCATTTCAAGCAGTAAATTTAAGAACAGTAGTTCCAAGTTCGTTCCGTCAGCCAATCAGCGAGGAAATAGAAGTACAGTAAAACCTGTGTTAACGGCCACCTGTCAAAACCGGCCACCTGAATTAGCCGGCCAGTTTCAAAGTTCCCCAAACCAAAATTTGTGGGCTACAAAACCTGGTATTAGCGGCCACCTTTTTATACCGGCCAAAAGTTCTGTCATTTTTAGTGACCCTTATTGACAGGTTTTACTGTAGAACAAAGTGAAGAGGAAATAGAAGAGGATCAAAGCGACCTAAAGCAGGATATCAACATGGCTCTGGCGATCAAGGAATTTTTAAATATCGCAAGCAAGGTGTTGCCCGAGTTCGATGGAAGCGCAGGTAAACTACAACCATATTTAGACGCATTAGAACTCCTTGAGAAAATAGCGATAGGACATGAAGAAACAGCGATAACATTAATAAAGACAAGATTGGCCAATAAGGCTAGGTAGAAGAAGATATAAGATATAATCCCACGTATAGCTGCGGCACAGAAAAAATAATTAAGAGGCGACAATACAAAAACTGTAATTAGAGATTGCAATTGCTGGATCCAGCATCCAGCAATCCAGCTGCATCCAGTGTTTTTTTTCACATGCTGGATCGAGAAAATCATGCTGTTGTTAGGTTATGAGCTGTTAATAATATGAGGTAGGAATTTTTGTGTTGTAGGTTTCCTAAAATGAACATTATGTCAAAATTTACCCGAGATAGCGAATCGACTATAACATATTACCAATATAGCCCAGTAAATGAACGGGAAATTCGGCGATACCGTGTAATTTTCAGGGGCAACTCCGAATTGCATGAAAATTTGGATTTAGGTTCTACTTACCCTCCACTTCAAAGTTGAAATTGTGCCGCTGGTTGCTTTTACTTGGGGCGATAGTCACCCCTTCTCGGGGGTGAAAAAACATACCTTCAAGATAAGACCGGAAATGGATAAATTGACTGATTTTAAGCAACTTTTGTTCTATAGAGTTTTTTACTTAAGTCAATTACGTTTACTTACTTAAGTTTACTTTTCGAGTTATTTGCCATTGAAAATGTTGATTTTTCGACAAACAAACTACGTTTTCAAACGGTTTTTCGCAAATAACTCAAAAAGTAAATATTTTATCGAAAAAATATCCTTAGCAAAAGTGTAGCTTATAAAAACCCAAAAAAACGGTGTATCAGTAAAGTCTATCAATCAAATAAAAACAAAGTTGTAGCTTATGAAAAATACCTTCTTATTCGCCTAATTCCAAATCGAATATTTCAAGGTGAAATCACCGAAAAATTAAGCAGTTTTTGGGAAAAACCCATTTAAACTTTTTTAAAGCGTTTATAAAAAGCTTTGTTTTAATTGTTAATAAAACTTTAGCATTAAAAATAAGCAAGTTACGCTCAAAATAAAGTTGGCCCTCTTTTTTTTGTAAAAAATCATGAAAATCTCGCCGAGTTTAGCTCCCCAAATGAAATTAATCGCTACCGCTGTACAAACAATTTACTTAGCTATCTATTTTTTATATGATATATCAGTCTCACCGGTTTAAAGTGTTTATTTTTGAAAGGGTTATAACTGAGAGAGCTTGAATGGGTCACTAATCACGAGTGTATGCCAATTTTGTACAGCCATATCTTAACCAATTTTTGTCTTACGGAGAAAGGAGATGAAACTAGCGTATTTATAATAGGAAAACCTACATTTTTTTACTCTTTAAGATTTTTCTTATCACTAATACTTTTTAAGTTATTTTAAAAAAATTAAATTTTTCAAAAATCTTTAGAATTTTTTTTTACTATAAAACCAAATTTATTCAAAAATAAGCACTTCAAACCAATCAAACTTACGGATCATATAAAAAATACACATACAGTTAAAATAGATGGTAAAACCAAACGATTAATTTCATTTAGGGTGCTAAATAGAGGGAGGTTTTCACGATTTTTTTTACCATTTGGTGTAACTCGTTTATTTTGATGCTGTAAACTTTTGTAAAAAACAAATAATAAGCTTTTTTTCGAGACTTTAAAAATGATAATAAGGTTTTCCCGAAAAACGCTTCTTTCTTCGGTGATTTCGCGTTGAATTACTCGATTTGAAATTAGACGAATAAGAACGTACTTTTCATGAGTTACAACATTGCTTCTACTCAATTTGTAGACTTTACTGGTACACCATTTTTTTCATTTTTTTATAGGCTACACTATTAATAAAAATATTTTTTTCGAAAAAATATTTACTTTTTGAGTTATTTGGGAAAAACGGTCTGAAAACGTAGTTTTTTTGTCGAAAAATCAACATTTTAAATCGCGAATAAATCGAACAGTTTTGACTTACGTAAAAAACTTTTTAGAACAAAATTTGCTTAAAAAAATCAATTTATCCATTTCCGGCCTTGTTTTAAACACGCGATTTTCACCCCCCCCCGAGAAGGGGTAAATGTCACCCCCCAAGTAAAAGCAACCAACGGCACAAATTCAACTTTGAAGTGGAAGGTAAGTAGAACCTAAATTCAAATTTTCATGCAATTCGGAGTTGGCCCTGGAAATTACACTACAAAACGGTCATTTATTGGGCTAATACTTTTATTTATTCGACAAACCCATGGTGAAAATAAAACACAAATACTAGAAATATGATATACTCAACAGTTGTTCCCGATCGCAACAACTGTTCTCAACAACTGGTTAAAGGTTTTGACTTCGTCAAGACAGATAGATCAAAGACAGATAAAACAGAAGCAAATTATTGTCTGATTTTTTAAGTGCTTTTTATTTGCCATCCTTTTTAGTTAGTGTTCCGTAAAAGAGCTAAGTAGTCGTTTCGATTAAGGGGGAGAAAGTTTGGTAAGGCATTGAGGAGGGTGATTGAATTTTGTCGATGGATAAAATACTTATATGAAGTTTATATCGGTAAGGTTAGCAACGTGGGGAATATAAAGTATGATTTTATAAGCAATTTGGGATAAAGAGTAATTTATATAAATAAAATGTTTACCGGTTAACTAGTGCGAGTCACTAGGGTAAATTTTGAGGAAAAAATAGAAATAAAATAATTCAAATACAGTAAATGGTAATGCCTTACTGACGATGATCATGATGTCTTTCTCACGTATTTAAAGTAATTTTATTCCTAACGAGAAGAAGCAATCACTTTTTCAGCCGTAGAAAAATGTTGACCTTACAATTTATTCGTAAGCTACAGAAGTAAAAAAAGAAGAAGTAGCTTCTAAGAGTAATTGTATGCCAGAAAAGGCCAGAAATTCTTAATCTGTGCAATATAAGATTGTTAAAAAGAAAGATAGGACAGGAAACCTAAAAATTGGCGTATGGTTACTATAAAAATTGGTGAATGCACAGTGTTATTAACAACCATTATTTTTGAATCTAGTACTAGGTTCATACTACATATATAGGAGAGTCAATGAGGGTATTTGGCTCCGAATTCCATTCTACTACATCGATTTACTTGATATTTTCACAGTAAGTAGGGAATAGCTTAAGAAACAAAGTCTACCCTATGCCGATGTGCTCTTTTATCTTGGGGTGGTTCCCACCCCTTCTCGGGGGTGAAAAATGTTGTGGTTAAAATAGCCGCGGAAGAGGCTAGAGAACCTACTTTTAAGCAAAAACTGTTCTATAATTATTTTTTGAAAACTCAATACTTTTTGAGTTATTCATGGTGGAAAATTGGTCATTGTCATTGAAAAATGACACCTTTTCGGACGGATTTTTGCGAATACCTAAACAGTAGCGATCAACAGGTAGCGAAAACGCGTTCCAAGATTGCGGATGTAATTTTGAATATTTTTTCGAGATATTTGGCACACGTATTCGTAATATAATAAAGACTGGCGGTACAGAGCCCAATTTAAAAAATATATTAATATGTGGAAATTACTCTGTAATTAAATACAATATTAAAAAAAGGAGCCTGACCGCCATTAAGAAGAACAAAAAATACACTTTCTTCAAATAAGCTTTTTTATCCGATGCCTAGATTTTGTGTTATTTTGGAACTACTAATGAAATAAAATATTTTAATAGTTCCAAAATGACACAAAATCTAGGCATCGGATAAAAAAGTTTATTTGAAGAAAGTGTATTTTTTGTTCTTCTTAATGCCGGTACAGGCTGGTTTTTTTAATATTGTATTTAATTACAGAGTAATTTCCACATTTTAATATATTTTTCAAATTGGGCTCTGTACCATTGGGCCATTCTTTATTATATTACGAATACGTGTGCCAAATATCTCGAAAAAATATTCAAAATTACAGCCGCTATCTTGGAACGCGTTTTTGCTACCTGTTGATCGCTACTGTTTCCTCTTAAAAACTGTGCATCTAACACAAAAACCATTAGACAAGGAGAAAACGGCGAGTTCGCTGAAAAAAATGTTCCCATGAGATTTTTTTGCATCATCATATTCGTGAGACATCCTAGAATTAGGTTCAAGAAGTCGCCCACGCAAAAAGTGGTCCAAATTTTTTTGAACAATTTTTTTTTGTTCAAATTGCAAAAACCAATATTTTGGCCCGGACAAATTCTTTTTAGATATTTTGGACCATTCTGGATAAAAAAGATGTCTTATATTTTTTCTCTAAAGTTGATCGTTTTCGAGTTATAAGCAATTTAAAATTGAAAAAAACGAAAAATTTCAAGGCTTAAATCGCTTAAAAGTTATTATTATGAATGTCAGAAAGTGACTAAATCAAAGTTTAAAGCCCCTGCTACAAGATCCTGAACAAATTTTTGTCATTATTTTATTACTAAACTATCATTTTTAAGTAATAATAATGAGCGGTAAGATCGTATTGACGCGGCTGTAAATGTGAGTGCGAGTAAGACGCACGATTGGACTGCCGGAATGGCATCTCTTTCGCACTCAAAATTGACGGCCACCTAGTACGTGAATGGCGCTCATTATTATCACGTAAAAATAACAGTTTAGTAATAAAATAATGACAGAAATTTCTTCAGGATCGTGTAGGGGGGGCTTTAAACTTTGATTTAGTCACTTTCTGACTTTCATAATAACTTTTAACCGAGTTATTAAGTCTTGAAAATCGCCATTTTTCGTTTTTTTTTTCAATTTTAAATTGCTTATAACTCGAAAACGATAAAATTTAGAGAAAAATTATAAGAGATATTTTTTGTCCAGAATGATCCAAAAATCCCAAAAAAATTAGTCCAGGCCGAAAATATTGATTTTTTCAATTTGAACATATAAAAATTTTTCACAAAAATTTGCATCACTTTTCGCGTGGGCGACTTCTTGAACTTTATTCTGGGATGTCTCACGAATGTGATTATGCAAAAAAATCTTATGGGAATATTTTTTCCAATGAACTCGCCGTTTTCGCCTTGTCCATATATAAAATATTTCTGTAGGTTATAAAAAACAAAGAGATCGGTTCCTTCAAAAATCTTCTAGTTAAAATACAAAGAGGTATATGGTAGGTAAGAAGAGTTTATTTTTTTACTGCATGCTCAAATCGGTGTATTCAACTTAAAATAACCGAAAAACTGTCGATTTTAGGTGCACAGTAATACCTCGACTTAAGCTACCACGACATACGACCACGACTCTGGGGCGAACCCAGAGTTACGCGAGTTTCAAATCTTGTCGATTTGTTATTTGATATGCGACTTTAAAATCTTATCGGTTTATTATTTGAGCGCCACAAAATCGTTTAGTTATCGACGGGATAGAATTACGACCCACACACTATTACTCATCGAATGCATTACACATGTTTGGACTTTTCACACGGAATCAGCGATTTTATTTTGTATTAGGTATTTCTTATCTGCAGTTTTATCTAATGGAGTGGGTGTTTGTTACTTTTATAAAGGGATTTTTTCCTTTATATGTAAGAAGACTTGAAAAAGTGCATTTTTTTTAACTTCCGGTCCCAGTTAAAATAATTTATATACATAGATATAGTATAAGAGCTGTGAGACATTTTTGAGTAGGTATTTTAGGCAACGTGAAAATTTTTCAGGTGACTCTTCTATGATAGCCTAATACAAAAATACCGGTCTGGCTGGATGGTAGCGGTTGTTTTCCCCAAAAAGCCCCCCAAATTAAAAAAAAAAGGGTAAAAATTGTTATTACAAAACATATCAAAAAAATTATCCACCCCCAAAAAGGGGTGGGAACTACCCCCAAGATAAAAGCACACATCGGCATAGGGTAGACTTTGAATTAGGAGATAAGTAGAGGCTAGGCCCAAAATTTCATTAAAATCCATGCAGTAGGATAGAATTCGGAGGTAATATCCTCTTCTTGCTCCCATTGACTGGCGTAATAGATAAGGCGAAAACGGCCGGTTCTTTGGAGAAAATATTCCCATGAATTTTTTTTGCATATTCACATTCGTGAGATATTCCAGAATAAGATTCAAGAAGTCGTCCACGCGAATAGTGGTACAAATTTTTTTTAACATTTTTTTTTATTCAAATTGCAAAAATTAATTTTTTTGGTCGGAACCATTTTTTTTAGGTTTTTTGGACCATTCTGGATAAAAAAGGTCTCTCATAATTTTTCTCTAAAGTTAATCGTTTTCGAGGTAAAAGCATTTAAAAATAAAAAAAAACGAAAAATGGCGATTTTTAAGGCTTAATAACTCACTTAAAAGATATTACTATGAAAGTCAAAAAGTGACTAAATCAAAGTTTAAAGCCCTCGCTACAAGATCCTGAAGAAATGTTTGTCATTATTTTATTACTAAGCTGTTATTTTTAAGTAAAAATAATGAGCGCCATGCACGTATTAGGCGGCCGTCCATGATGAGTGCGAAAGAGATGCCATTCAGTCAGTCCAATGGCGAATCTTACTCGCACTCACATTTACAGCCGTGTCAATACGATCTTACCACTCATTATTAATAATTAATATTAGTAATAAATTAATGACAAAAATTTCTTCAGGATCATGAAGGGGGGGGGGGCTTTAAATTTAATTTGGTCACTTTCTAGCTTTTATAATAATAATTTTTAACCGAGTTAAACCTTTCGTTACTCGCGCCAACTTTTTGTGATCGGATACTCGCGCACGGTGCAGGAGACCGGGTCCAAAAATATGGGTCAGCAGTGTTTTAAAATTATTTTTTTTTTGCAAAATTGTGTACGATTAAATTATTTAATGAATATATGATCATATAATTTTGTAGATATGCGTTTGTGTTCACATTATATTACTTTAATAAAAAATTTAATAATTTTCATTGTTATCCATTTATATGTATATACAAAAACTTTGGAAGTGAAAAAAAAATTGAATATGGTTAAATTTGTTTACTAAGAACTTTAGATCTTAATTCAATACACAAAAAAATTAAAAATAAAGAGTAATTGTAGTAACAAAAAAAGTTATAAAAATTAATTAACGTTTTTAAAACATGAAATACACAATGGTGTCACATTCATTGGAACAATGGTGTTCCAAACACAGATATTTTGAGCATATTTGGCAGTAAAACTTTGTTTTTCTATTTTTCTTCCAATCACAAACAGCAGAGCGATCTGAAGTTCCTGATGTTACGACTGGTACTTGTTCTGTTGGTAAACCACATATCTCCCTAAACCTCATTCTGATGGTTCTGGGTAAGTTATATATTTATATTTATATATATAAATATAAATAAACTAATCTATAAACATATGAAAATAAGGAAAAGATCTTAAATTACCTTACTAATTAAAAATATCGATGTGTGATCCAAACACAAAAATTGGTGCACAAATACTCGCACACGGTGTACGGGACCGTGTTGCGTAATAACAAAAGGACAGTACTATTTTTTACACTGCGAACTGACTTTACCCACAGTTGATTGACCACTGAAGAAGTATACGAAGTAGCCATTCAAAATCCCCACTACAAGCAGAGTTACAGGAATTTATTTACAGGCCCGGTCTCCCACACCGTGTGCGAGTAACGGAGGGTTAAGTCTTAAAAATGGCCATTTTCGAGTTTTTCAAATTTTAAAGAGATATTTTCTGTCTGGAATGGTCCGGAAAATCTAGAAAAAATTTGACCGGGCCGAAAATATTGATTTTTGCAATTTGATTAAAAAAAATTAAAAAAAAAAATTGGACCACTTTTCGCGTGGGCGACTTCTTGAAGCTTATTCTGGGGTGTCTCACGAATGTTATTATGCAAAAAATCTCATGGGAATATTTTTTCCAACGAACCCACCGTTTTCGTCTTGTCTAACAGTAGAACCCCGATTATCCGTGTGTGAATTATAGGATTATGTTCAAAATAAGAGAGCTAAAAGGAACTACAGCGTTAATGGGATTTTATTGTCTCATATGGTCAACGGACCTCTATATTTGAAAAAACCGCGGAGTTCTACCATTTAAATAGGTCCGTTTTTTAGAAAGGGGCGAATTAGTCCCTAGGCTCAGGGTGAATTAGGGTGAGTTCTATGCACTTTTGATACAAACACGTCTACAGGAAAATTGTTCCAGGTTAAATTTACTATCGAAATATTACATTCTATAGTTAAAAATATTTTTTTCTTACAACAATATATTTAAAAGAAAGGCAAGAAAAAAACACCAAAGAAAGCAATTTTGATTTTTGCCCCATAACTTTTTTCCTTGGGGATATAGATATAGGTATTGCTGTAGTGAAAAATAACTTTAATCCCTTTTCTTTAAAATGATGTTTAGTAAAAGTCACTAGGATTTATACTTTCCGAAATACGATTTTTCAAAGTTCGCCGCTCACAGCATTTTTGGGCCATTTTCCCCATTATTTCGCAAACATTGTAATGTAACTTTTTTCTAAGCATTTGTAGATATATGTAATGGTACATTTAGTAGAAATAGAAGTCAACTACCTTTAAAATGGTCAATCGTATAATGTCGTATGACTATTTTTAAGCAAGTTATGCTTTTTCAAGATTTTATATTTTTAATGATTTTTGATATTTTTTATGATTATTGTTTAAATTTCTTATCATGACTTTTTTCTTGTACATTTAGGTATAATATACATTGTGCAATAAAAAGCTTATTTTCTTTACTTTAAAATGATGTATTGCAAAAAATTCTAGGACTATTGTTAAACAAGTTATCCGTAGGATATCCTAAAGTATCCGTAATTTGAGAAAAATTTGTAATTTTTTTTATTTTAACTAGAAGAATATAGTTGCATATTATAACATAATTTTTAATTACAGATAACTTTTCTTAATAACATTTTTCGATATTGTGAAATATAAAGGTACTTTACTCTTGAGCGAAATTCATATTTTTTAACATACCTCGTACACTGTTGATAAAATTTTATATCTCATGATTGCATTTTACGTTTTAGATCAGGGGTCGGCAACCTGCGGCTCTTTGGATGTGAAGCTGCGGCTCTTTAGTCCCACACGCAAATATTATTTATTTTACCAAAAAAAAAAACACTTTTTTTTATTTTTTTTTATTAATGGCTTTGACATAGCCAATTAGCCAGACTATTTGTTCTTTTTTTGTATGGTATTACAATAACAATTTTAAGTTAATATCTAAGCCTACTTATTATCTAAATTTACAGGGTGTTATAATATATTAATGAATACATTTTTCAATTTTGTGTGATATTTTTACAATTTTTAATTTTATTATCTAAGCCTATTTAAAATTTAAATTTACAGGACGTTACATATTCGTAAAGACATTTTAACGTCTGCTTATTTTTTGGGAAAAGAATTTCGTTTAAATTGACAGGTAAAGGACAATTTAGATCAATTAACTTTTCATACATCACTTTAATATTTTGTCTGTACTGTCCACACTCCAATATTAGGTGCTGTAGATCTCCCATTCCACCACAGGCGCAATATGGGTTATCACTGATACCTATGCTGTGTTTTTATGCTGGGGTTAGTGCGTGATTTGACCTCATTCTGTTTATTGTTTTTATAAATAGCCTATTTGATTCTTGTTTAAACCATCTGTCATTGGGAATTAGTGGTTGGCAATTTCTAAAATTTATTCCCGTTGTACTTTGGTTATATACACGTTGCCAATTTTGTTTGCAATGGTTTTTACTGATATTATCTATATCGGTTACTGGTAGAAGTATGTTGTTTATGTTTCGTTTGGTTAAAGATGCAGATTTAGCTAATTTGTCGACTTCTTCATTTCCAAATATTCCAGAATGTCCTCTAACCCAACAAATAATAATTGAACTGCCCGAGGAAGTAATATCATAATATAGACTCTTAATTTCTATCTCAATGTGGTTTAGACTTTTTGTCGATTGGATAGAAGTGAGTTTGTCCACAATACTTCTACAATCGGTGAAAATGATATAATTGTCCATACCAACAGAGGCTATATATTTTAGCGCAAGTAATAAAGCTGATAATTCGGCAGTATATATTGAAGCTTCATTAGGCAATCGGCATGATTCCTTGTATTCAGAATTCCAGTGATATATTGCACTTCCGGTTCTATTTTGAATTTTGGAGCCGTCAGTAAAAATATTTTGAAACATAGGCCACGTGTCTTTAATTATTTTGTTGATAATACTGCCTGGAAGGTTTGAATCCATGTAATTTGTTTGTATTATCTTGGAAAAGAGAGTTTCAGGAGGTTTGGTGTAAATTAAAAAAACACTTAAAAAGCCTTCTAAACTTTTTCATGATTTCAAAAACAAACCAGAAATCTTGAAAAAATCAAATATTTGCCACTATCCGCTAAAACAGTACAAGATAGAATAGCTAAAATATCTTCAAATGTGAAAAACATATTTGCAGGTGGAAGATATTCAACTTTCTTCCGCCTTATTCCTTGCTATAGATGAGTCTTGCGATGTAAAATACACGGCACTCGTTTCCCTTTTTGTTAGGTATATATTTTTAATATTGAAGATATAGCGAATGCCGTGCAAAAATGCCTTGAAGACAATGAGATGATTTAAATAAAATCTTTTCAATAGCAACTGATGGAGCCAGAAGTATTACAGCAAAAAATAAATGGGCAACAACGATTCTTCAAAGCAAAATAAATCACGAGATTCTTACGTTTCACTGCATAATACACCAAGAAACGCTTTGTGCCCAAACATTTCCAGACGAAATAGTTGAGGTCATGAATTTGGTGATCAAGATTGTTAATAGCATCTTGTCAAAAGCACTCTACCGTTGTCATTTTAAAGAATTCTTAAACGAAATGGAGGCTTAGTAGTCCGACATCTTTCTTCACAACAAAGTGCGATGGCTTTCCAAAGGTAATTTGTTGAAGCGTTTTGCTTTGTGCTTGAATGAAATAAATACATTCCCAAATGGAAATGGCATTAATCACCCTGAATTACGTAACGACAAATGGTTGCAAAAATTTTACTTTATGGTAAATATCACAGCGAAATTATATGAACTGAATCTAAAACTGCAAGGAAAGGGAAACCCAGCCTATGTTTTGGTGGAAGGGTTGGTTTGTTTTGAAAAAAATTCTTTTTGGAGGAGAAGATATTCAGACCGGTAAACTACTTCATTTTCAATTTGTAAAGCAATATCGCGATAAAACCAGCGCAACTGTTGACACGAATTATTTCAACACAGTTAAAAAAAAATTAAAGATGCATTTTCTGGCAAATTTGAACAATTCAAAAAGAACAAAACCACTCTAGCATTCATAGTAAATCCTCTCCACACAAATAGTAACGAAATTCACGTTGAGCCATTTGGAATTGATACTGGATCTTTAGAAATGAAATTGATCGATTTAAAAAGTAAAGCTTTGTGGAGTGAAAAACTTACAGAATTGAAAAGCAAGTTGGAAGAGTTGGAGGTCCAGAAATGTATGTACGTAACGCAACAAAAGTGGACAGCTTTGAAAGAAATGCTGCGAATTGAGGTACTTATATTCAGATCGCTACAGTGAGGTAAAGAAGTTGGCATTTGGAGTGCTAACTATCTTCGGATCGACACATACTCTTGCGAACAAGCGTTCTCTTGCACGAATATAATTAAAAGTAAACTAAGAAGCCAACTAACAAATGAAAATTTAGAGTCATGTTTGAAACTTAAAACAACAAGTTATGTGCCAGATTTATCCAAACTTTCTAAAACCATGCAAAGCCAATGCTCCCATTGAGATTATTTGCTCAATTGTTTGTCATTAAAGTATAAGTTAGTGTTGTAAGTATAAATATAAATATAAATAAATGGAATGTATGAAAATACATGTTATGCGAAAAAGAGTATTGTATACATATGAATAAATAGAAGAAATTTTTTTATCAAAGAACTATATTTATGCGAGTTATTGTTGACAAAAAAATTTGTGGCGCTTTAAAAACTTTGAAATTTCGGAAATTGTAATTTTTGACTCTTCAGACTCAAAAGGTTGCCGACCCCTGTTTTAGATTATGCAGAGCATTTTATAAAGAATAATTTTTTTCATAAAGTTAATAATAAAAAAGTTTCCATAATATGGTTTCAGCTTAGTGGGACCTGTGGCATGTGTATAGTGTATATGTCATATTTTAAGAAAGTATATCTTGTTTAAAAATAGCCCTTGAATTTTTTACAATACACCATTTTAAAGTAAAGAAAATAGGGTTTCTTTTTTATTGCACAATGTATATACATAAATATACAAAAGAGTTATAATGAGAAATTTAAAAATAATCAAAAATATATCAAAAATCATTAAAAGTATAATATTTTCAAAAATCATATCTTGCTTAAAAATAGTCATACAGCCTTCTACAGTAAACCATTTTAAAGGTAATTGACATTTCTTCCTACTAAATGGATCATTGCATATACCTAAAGCTGAGTAGAAACAAGTTACAGAACAATGTTTGCGAAGTAACAAGGAAAATGGGTCAAAATCGCTGTGAGCAGCTAACTTTGGAAAATCATATTTTAGAAACTATAAATTATATAGACTTCTACCAAACACCATTTTAAAGAGGAAGGATGGAAGTTTCTTTTGTGTGAATCAATGCCTATACCTATATCCTCATGGGAAAAAAGGCGCAAAAAACAAAATTGCTATCTTTCGTGTTGTTTTTTTGGTTTTCTTTTGAATATATTTTTGCAAAAAAAGATATTTTTAACTTTGAAATGTGATATTTCGATAGGAAGTTTAACCTGGAACAATTTTCATGTGGACGTGTTTGTACCAAAAGTGTATAGAACTCACCCTAATTCGCCCTGTGCCTAGGGACTAATTCACCCCTTTCTCAAAAACGCACCGCCTTAAATGGTAGCACTTCGCGGTTTTTCATATTCAGAGGTCCGTTGACCATATATATATATATAGTGGCTAAAACACCCCCGTGGGGGTAGCGCCGCCTTTACAGGCTCTCTAGATCCATGTTTTCGAGGTGGATCAGTCCTCCGTTCTTCTCTTTCTTAAACTGCATTACATATCCGGTTCCAGCTCCTTCTGTCTCTTGCTTTTTCTTCTGCATTTCTAATACCCATGCCCTCTAGATCTCGCTTCACCTCTTCCAGCCATTTGGACCTCGGTCTTCCTCTTCGTCTCCTTCCGGCCGGAGACCACTTTGTCACTATGTTTATTATCGCTTCTTCTCCTGCTCTCCATACATGCCCAAGCCATCTCAATCTTTGTCTCTTTATTCTCCTGACTATATCTTGTCCCTTCAATTCCTCATTTATTTCGTTATTTCTTCGACTCCTGTATTCACCCTCTGCTGTTTTTATTGGTCCTAATATTGCCCGAATTATTTTTCTCTCAGTTCTTCTCAAATTTTCTTCGTCTGTCTTGGTCATTGTCATCACTTCTGCTCCATACATTAATGTCGGTCTAATTAACGTTTCATAGAGCCTTAATTTAGTAGTTTTTGTTAATATTTTGCTTTTTATCATTTTTTTGTTGGCTTGGAATGCTCTATTTATTGCCAATGTTTTCTCTTTTATTTCGTTTTCTCTTGTTCCATCACTTGACAGCATGACTCCCAGGTACTTATATTTACTTACTTCTTCAAATTTGTATCTTCCCACTTTAACCTCTCTATTAGTAGGATTTTTCCCTAATCTTAAAATTTTTGTTTTGTTTTCGTTAATACTCAGACCCACTGTTTTTCCTTCTTGAATGAGTTCCTCTACCATTTGCGTTAATATATCTCTTCTCTTTGCCATTATCACAACGTCATCGGCATATGCTACAATTTGACCTCCTCTATTTCTGAGTGTACCTTTGTTCATTTTTCTGGTAATATATTCTATTGCCATGTTGAATAGTGTTGTGGATAAACCATCACCCTGCCTCACTCCTTTGTTTGTTTCAAACTCTTCTGTTTCCCCTATTTGCGTTTTTACACTCGCTCTGGTATGGCTCATCGTCATTTTTATAAGTTTTCTTAATTTAAGCGGTACCTGTAGCATTTTTAATATTTCCAATAGTTGGTTTCGTTTGATGGAATCAAAAGCTTGTTTAAAATCTACGAAAAGTATTTCTAAGTTTATGTTAGCTTCGTTCGCCTTCTCCATTATTTGTTTTAGTATGTATATCGCATCTATTGTGGATTTTCCTTTCCTGAATCCACACTGATATTGACCAATCTTATTCTCTGCTGCTTCTTGTAATCTTCTTTGTATTATGGTTGACAATACCTTATATACTGTACTCAGTAATGTTATTCCCCTGTAATTTTGACATTCTTGTTGGTTTCCCTTTTTATGTATCGTTATTATTTGGCCTGTTTGCCATTCTTTTGGCATTTTTTCTTCTTTCCAGATGTTTACTATCAGTTTGTGTATTTCCCTATGCAACGGTTTCCCTCCTAGTTTTATGAGTTCGCTGTTTATGTTATCTTTTCCGGGTGCTCTTCCGTTTTTGTTATTTTTAATTATTTCAATTACTTCTTCGAGTGTTGGCTCCTTCATTCCATTATTTTCCCACTCTTCCTCCATTTCTGTAATCTCTTCTGTTTCATTTTCTGCCAGTAACTCCTTGAAGTGTTCCATCCAGACTTTCATATATGGTTGATCTTGTGTTACTATTTGCCCTTGTTTATTTTTAACTCCATTTACTTTTGGTTTGAAACCTCTGTTCTGTTCTCTGATTTTTGTGTAGAATTTCTTGGTGTTCTGAATCTTACTTTCCGCCTCAATTTCCTCCAACTGACTATCCATGAATTTTCTCTTTTGTTCTCTTATTACTTTGTTGCTTGCCTTTCTTTTTTGCTCGTACATGTCTCTATGTTCATTTTTGTGAGTCCGCATCCACTGATTTCGTGCTTTTACTTTTTCTTCAACTGCTTCTTTACATTCTGTATTGAACCAGTCCTTCTTTCTTGTAATTTGCTTCGTCCCTAATGTAGTCTCAGCCGTGTGGTTAATTGCTTTTTTAATATCACCCCATATTTCTTCGACATCATCTCTTTGCTTATTCAGTGCGGCAATTCTTTTACCTATTTCATGTTCATACTTTTGTATCTCTTTTGCTTCCTTCAATTTTTCGATATTCCACCTCTTGTTCCTCTCTTTCTGCCTTCTCATTACTTTCATCTTTTGTCTCAGCTTTGCTACCACCAGGAAATGGTCTGAGTCTCCGCATGCACCTCTGTAGCTTCTCACATCCATTATACTTGATTGTCTTCTTTTCGATATTAATATGTGGTCTATTTGTGACTCTGTTTTTTGGTCTGGAGAAACCCATGTGACTTTGTGTTTTCTTTGATGCTTGAACATTGTACTGCTGATAGACATATTATTTCCTGTCGCCATATTGCATATTCTGTGCCCGTTGTCATTCGTTTTCTCATGTATTGTATGTTTGCCTGCTATTTGCTGTATATAATCCTCCTTTCCTATTTGTGCATTAAAATCGCCCAATATTAATATCACATCTTCTTTTGGTATTTTTTCTAGCTCTTCTTCCATAGTGTCGTAGAAATGATCTTTTTCCTCCTCTTTCGCATTTTCTGTCGGTGCATAAACATTTAGTAGGGATATGTTTGCCTGTTTAGCTTCAATCCTTAGGTAAGCTATTCTTTTGTTTATTAGTCTGACTTCCATTATTTTGTCTCTCATATTTCCAATTACTATGAATCCTACCCCATGTTGTCCTTGCTTTTCTTCCCCTGAGTATATGAAGGTACTATTCTGTTGATCTATTTGTCCTTTCCCTTTCCATCTAATTTCCTGCAGTGCTGCTATTTCCACCTTATACTGTATCAGAACTGATGTAACTTCTTCCAGTTTTCCTGCTCTAAGTAATGTTCTTATATTCCATGACGCTATTCTTATAACACCTCCCTCTCTTTTTTTCTTTTTTGTATTACCCTTTCTTTCTTTCTTTTTGCTAATCTTGCTTGTTCTCATATCCTTTTGTATCATTGCCTTGTCCATTTTTCGTGCCATTGTCGTCATAATGTGTTTCCGTTCCAATTCTAGTTTTTTAATGTTTGATTTTCGTTTACTTTCTTTATTTTTTCTCTTGGATCTAGTTCTGTGTCTCCGTTTGGTGATCTTTCACTCACTGTTCTCGTTCCAGTTTTATTCTTTGTAGTTTCTGTCATATTATCATCTCTCAAATCTTCGGAATCGCTGTTCCATCTTTTGACCTGGTCTATATCGTACTCGTCTCCGTTAATTATTAACTTATTATATTTTATCTTTGCGTTGTACCCTTTCATCCTTGCCTCTTTCATGTGTTTTATAAGTGTTTTGCGTTGTTCGATTACGGTTTTTGGATAGTCTTCGTTAACAAACCATTTCGAGCCTTTTAATTTCCATGAAGCTTTAAGAATTTCCGTTCTTGTATTCCCACTTCTTAGCTCTACCAGGACTGGTCTTTCAGGATTTCTAGTTTTGTCTCCTATTCTTCTAATTTCTGTGACCTCTTGGTTGGCTTTGCAAGGTATTTCCATTTTGTTGATGATGTCTTGTACTTTGTTTACCAGTATTTGTGTGTCCTCATCGCTTGTTTCTTCAATGCCGTGTATTATCAGGTTTTTTCTCTTCATATCCCTTTCTATTTGTTCTATTCTATTTTTATGTTGATGCAGCTCTTGTTTGAGAAGTTCATTTTCATTTTTAAGTTCCTGATTCGTATTTTTTAGTTGTTCCAGCTCACTTTGGATCCCATCTAATTTTTCTTCTATTCTCATTCCTCTATCTTCCATTCTATCTAGTTTTTCCCGCAGTTCCTTTATAAATTCCTCCATTTCTTCTTAGTGAGAGTTTCCACAAGTTCCGCGTCTCCCGTACAGTTCGTGTTAAAGACCTGAGGTCCGTTCAGAGGTCCGTTGACCATATTAAGCAATAAAACCCCGTTAACGTTGTAGTTCCTTTCTATAATACATAATCAATAGCCTATTATACGTGCTGCGCATTATCCGTGCTATGATTTTCTACTACTTAAATTGTATTTTTGAGGTTTTATCAAAATAGCGTCACCGGAAATCACTCGACGAAAACTCTATACGTTGAGAGGGAGACCCACATTGAAAAATTTATTTTTTCTGTTATCTTTTTATGGTAGCTAGATATGTATGTATATAGGTACATCTGTTTTATATATATAAAAAAAAATTTTGGATGATCCTTGCTTTTCAATTATCCGTGCCACGTCCGATCCCGCGAGGGTCATGGATAATCGGGGTTCTACTCTATTCCTATTTTGAAATAACGATTTAATTAATATTACATAGTTAATTTGATTCTATCTATTTATGAATAAAAAATCAACACAACTGAATTGAAACATTTAAGACAAATGTGAGTGAGGGAAACAAAATTGGACACGATTAGACATGAAGCTATCAGACAAATGACAAAGCAAAAACCTATTATTTAAATTAAACAGAAGCAAATGTTCTGGTTCGGACATATTAATAGAATGAAACCAGAAAAAATTATATGACAAATATTAGAATTGGGAAGTAGAAGGAAAAGGGGAAGGGGAAAACCCAAAAGGAAATGGATAGATCAGATCGAAGGGTAAATGTTTCTCAAATCCTTTTACCTGACAAAATATCATTTGTCATCCACGAATTTTTCTTCATTTTTCTCCATCTCTATTTTGGTGTGGTTTGAGAAATTTCTCACGTATGTTTTGTAAAACTCTTTTGCAACTTTTTATGAACTCCTGATCCATTAGATCCGTTTAAATAGCGGTATTCAAGTTGTTCTGTATAGGGCTTTTCATCGATTGTCATTTGTTTCGAGCTTCTGTCATGTGTCACATAATATTAATATATCTACTCCACACGTCTTTGGTTTGTATCATTGTTATATACCAATAATGTTTTTTTTAATGTAATATTTACAATCTGTCTTCAACTAAGAACAATAGGTAAATTATTTGACAAAAATTGAAAATTTGACCTGTAGAGGGAGATCCAGTGATCACCCTCTTTACATAAATTAAATTAAAACAAATTAAAGTAAGTTTAGTTATCACAGATTATTCGAATCTTCTTGCTAGGTCCACTACTTTGAATCTCTTCAGGCGTCGTACATCATTGTGGTCATCAATGAGGTTGCTGGCTAACTCGTTTGGATGAGATTCTAGTCTCTTGGAATATTTTTTGTAATATTCTGTTATTACTGTTTTTATGGATGGAACATTGAGGTCTTGCTCTATCACATAGTTTGGCACGTACCAAGAGGTATTCAGCATTGTTCTAAGGACTTTGTTCTGGAATCTCTGCAGTATTTCTAGGTTAGTTTGACTGGCTGTCTCCCAAAGTTGGATACCATAGGTCCACACTGGTTTTAATATAGTTTTATATATCAGCAGTTTGTTTTCAAGAGATAGTTGAGATTTACGGGGTATATCTCATCTATAATTTGCGGGGTGATTTTCACCACAGTTAGCACATTTAACATTACTGTCTCTGGTTTTCCTTGGACATTCTTTAATGTAATGAGGTTCTGCGCATTTGACACAGCACGGTTGTTTATTGCAGAAGTTTTTTGTGTGGTTGTATTTTTGACATCTACTACATTGCGGAATTATTCTCTTGACATGCGGTGCTTCGAATTCTACTATGGAATGCATTACTTGTTTTATGTTATAGATGTCCTTTTTATTATCTTTTGTTTCTAGATCAATGTAGAACATAGGCAGCGATTTTTTTGTTCGGTTATGTAGTATATTCCATATATTTATAACATGATGGTTTTTGGTTTTAAGGTCTTCTTTTATCTCTTCTACATTTGTCGTGGGGTGCATGCCTTTAAGAACCACTCGGTAGTGTCTTTCACTTTTAGGTTTATAAGTGTGGAAGTCAGTGTTTTTTGCTTTTAGAGCATTTATTATGGCGGTGTATGCTTTGTCTGATTTTGGTTGAATTTTTATTTGTTCGCTGTTGATAGCTTTAGTGATAAAATCATTTTCTGCTACTTGTTGCAATATATCGATAAAAGGCTTGCAGATCTGCACGCCTGATACAAATATTGGAGGTGGTTTTGGTTTTGCATCTGTATTTCTAACTGTGTCCTCCAAATTGTCACGTTCATCTATTGAACTTAGTGCTTCAAATTGATTTTGTATTGTTATAGGTTTGCTTAACCAGTACTCACCAAGTTTTGTTTGTCTTTTGTTACTTCTAGGCATTTCTGGACTGCTTCTTAATCTTTTTCCGGTAACCTCATTCCATTGCTGTTCTTCAATACTGGCTGTTTGTTCATTTGTTTGGTTTATTTGTAGTGAATCATTAGGTTGTTAAGAACAAGTGGGAATTTGTATAGGATTTTGGATCATTGGAGCCATGGTTTTTACATTTTGTTTATAATTTGTTTGGGAATAAAAGCCTGTTGAAAAGTTGTTCATGTTACCTGCTCGGTTGATACGCCACTGGAATCTCTAAAATCATTGCTGACGATAACTCGCTGCTAACAGCTTTCAATGAGCGAATGTTCTTTTACTTATTAACGTTAAAAATTAAAATCTTATTAATAAAATAAAAACACTCGTAAAATCCGCAATAACTAATTGCGTTGTTTAAAAACTTTAAATACATTCACGAATTTTTAGACACAATAAAATAATTGTTTTGTTTTGTTGTCGTCTCGAATAACTCATTAGCGAAACCGGGTTTGTTTTATCACAGCTTTTTCGTACATAGACAACCGTTCGCTTTGACTGCTCATTGACGACTACACCAATAACGTATGACGTAGATATATTAATATTATGTGACACATGACAGAAGCTCGAAACAAATGACTGTGAATGAAAAGCCCTATATATGTATACATATACTGTTTTATATTATGATCTGTGTGTTGGGCTTTCATAGTAGCCTGATGTCATATTTTTGGTTGACACAAGTTGAATCTTCTTTAACCTGAGACTAATAGGTTTGTTCTAGCATCAGTTTCAAAGGGTTTGGAACCATCAGCGAATAGAGGACCAGCGCGAGTAGAGGGGATAGCACTGGTGACTGTATTAATAATATGTTCTCTCACTGACCAACTGTTTGCTGACGGTTTCTGACTAGTTAGACTGTTTGCTAAAACAAACCTAATTTTGCTATTTTTGGCAATTTTCACTCGTAATATCGAGAGTTTTTATTATAATAATATATGTTACGAGTATTTTAAAGATATGAAAATTGGTGAGGAAAAAGAGGACAACACTAAAAAGGTGATGGTTTAAAAATTATGATCCTATTTTTATATCTTTGCCGTAAATGCCGGTAAAGTTTGACCGGTTGTGTCTCAGGAACCACTAATCACAGTTAAACGTTTTTTCCTTTAAAAGAAGAGACCTGCTGCTTTTATTCCAATACCCTTTTCATGACTTAATTTAATTGAATATTTCCCGAGATATTCTAATTGTTTATAAGCCAAAAAATTATTAATAAATTTAAAATATTCCTGAGCCCGCTTAAATAGTCCAATTGCAGTTCTGTAAAATAAATTAGATAGGTATAGTATCTTTTTATACATAAAATTATAGTTATTCTTATGTATCATAATTATTGTGGTTATTATAGCGACCGTAAATTTTTAATTAACAATTCAATTGTTGCTAAACTGTTAATTAAATTTTCACGTGTTTCTGGAATTATTATCTATACGAAGAGGTCTTTTATATTGCCAAGTTATTTAATTATTAATAAACCATTACTTATCTAAAACTTTAGTTGAAAATTAAAGATTTTGTTGGAAAAATCCGCATTTTAAGGGGAAAATTTTCGTCGAAGTAAATCGGGAAAAACACGTCTCTATGCAGAATTTAATTACAGTGACTTTTTATTTGAGTGTTTTTGGTGTAAAGTTAAAATCTTTGGAGTTATAGAGCAAAAATTGAAAAAAACACGATTTTCGGGCGCCATTTTGTTTATAAAAAAGTAGCACACTATCTGCGGACTTTGCATACCTATATTATTAATATATACAATCATAAAATTCGATTTCAGTAATAAAATTGCTGTTAAAAAATGTTTCTTTGTATTTTGCTAATTAGCCCAGAGTAGTAATTAAGGTTACAAAAATAAAAAATGGTTTTTCTTGTAAATTTTTCATAAAATCAAAAATTCTAAACAAGCAACAATACTTAACTTTTAAAACTAATATTCAAGTATCGGAACGTAAGTTTTGCTAAAATATGTCCTTCATTAAATTTCTTCTGCGTCCAAATCAAAGTCAGGCAAGGAACCAAATCCTTCAACATCATCCTCAAAATTCTCTACGTTTCTAATTTTGTTGAATTCAATGGCAGCTTTTGGAAGAAACTGGAGTAAAGACTTAATGTCATTCCACTTTTTCTTTCAATTTTATGAATTAAAGGATAATGGGCTTTCACGTCGGATGTTTTTTGAAATATCTATTTCCAGGGCCGGATTAAGGCACGGGCCAACTGGGCCGCGGCCCAGGGCGGCAAAATTTTGGGGCGGCGGATTTGAGAAAAAAAAAGTGTAATTATTTTTGATTGATTATAAAGCTTTATTATCGATTATCAAGACCAGTGAACCTGAGCATTAAATATTAAAAAACTATTTTATTGTTTATTATTTATTTATAACGCGACACTCTGCGCGGTGTAATGTGTCGCAGTACACTACGCTACGCCACTCTATCCAAGTGAGTCGAAGGGGCGAGGCGGCAGTCTGTATCGTACGCTACGCACGGGAAATTTAGTTGTGGGATCGTAGTAGTTGCTAGCATTGGCTGATGGCAGGCGTCTTGTCGCCTTGCCGCTTCCCTCCCCCCACCAACTCCATCACCGCCACGCGCCATTGTCATTCGGTTGTCTGGTCTCAACTCCACGTACTGCAGTCTGTCTAACTGTTTAGGTTTAACGTTTTTGTAATTTGTTTTGAGCGGAGTAACATTTTGAAATTGTAACTTGTGAGGTAAGAAATATTTATTTGTTTATAGTAATGGTAATGTAAGTTAATATAGACCGCGCTCTAGCGGTCGCAATTTTTGACCGATTTTCTTCAAATTCGGCACACGCACACACTTTCCTTTTTGCAATATCTCGGCTAAGTTATTTAGCCAAAAGAATCCCATAACATTTACCCCCTTTTTGGGGGGGTTTTACCCCAAAATTTTGGTTTTTGGGGCCCGTATGGGAAAAATTCTTCTTTATGTTTTAAATTCGTGTAGAGCATATTTTTCTGAAAATGTTAAGGCAAATTTCGATTTTCTAGCTAATTCCGTTCTCTATAAGGAAAAATGTAATTCGGCATGTTGCCATACGTATAGGTTTCACAATGAGTTGAATAAGTAATGGAAGGAAATTCGCTTCCCTCATTTTTTCGCTTCATTTTTCCTGTCGTATCGTACTACAGTTTTGAATTATACAGATATTCTTTTTTTTACAGTCAGACCTTTACTTCCGATGTCATTGATGCTATAACAAGCAGCTGTACAAATGGATGGACGCAAACGGCTCAGTGGGTGGCAATACAAAAAAGTAGCCGAAGAGAAGAAAAAAAAATTGACAGAAGTTGTAAATAAAACTGCGAAGCTTGATACATTTTTTACAAGAAGTAACCTACCAGTGCCACCAGAACCAGTGCTTTTAGAAAGTGTCAAAGAATTTTGTGAAGTAGAACTAGAAGTATGTTCCATATTAACGCCTTCAGCTTCAACAGCTTCAGCATCAGTGCCTTCAGCTTTAACATCAACCCCTCCAGCTTCAGCATCAGCCCCTTCAGCTTCAACATCAACCCCTTTAGCTTCAGCATCAGCCCCTCCGGTTTCAACATCAACCCCTTCAGCTTCAGCATCAACCCCTTCAGCTTCACCCTCAACCCCTTCAGCATCAGCACCTTCAGCTTCGTCATGTGTTGATACTGACAAGATCAAACCAGCTATATCCGAATTAACTTTTGTTGTTGACGAGATTGAAGATCAATTAACAGTCTCTGAACCTGACTCTTCTGTCCATTTGAAACCAAATTATGATCCTGCTTTATGGATAGTGAATGAAGAGACGCGGGAATATTTTGTTAAAAATGGATGGAATCAAAATAAAGATTGCGATTTTAAAAAATCTGAAAGGCAATATCCAGACAGGAAAAGAGTGTTGGCTAAATGGCTATTCGACAGAAAACTTGCAAATGGCGAAATTGTAAATAGAGATTTCTTGATTTACTCACCAAGTTTAGGCTCTTTGTTCTGTGGTCCATGCAAATTGTTTAGTTCGACCTCTACTCAGTTTACTGAAAATGGGTTCAGTGATTGGAAACATGCATCAGCGAGAATAAAAGAGCATGAAAACTCGCACGTTCACTACAATAGTGTAATAGTATACAAACAAAGAGCAGAAGCAGCCGGGAGGATCGATAAGCTTCTACAAAACCAAGTGGAAGAAGAAATAAGGTATTGGAAGGCAGTTCTCCAGAGAGTGGTGGCCGTAATAAAAAAACTTGCCTCGCGTGGTCTTGCCTTTAGGGGGACTGACGAAAAATTTGGTTCTTTTTCAAATGGCAACTATATGATGTGCTTGGAGCTGATTGCCGAATTTGATCCATTTTTGAAAGCACACATTGAAAAATATGGGAAAGCGGGTAAAGGCAAACAGTCATACCTATCATCAACCATTTGTGAAGAACTCATCGAAATAATGGCAAAAACCGTTATTGATACAATTTTGAATGATGCTAAGAAAAGCAAGTACTATTCTATAATAGTAGATTCCACCCCTGATGTAACACACATTGATCAATTGTCTTTCATATTAAGGTATGTGAATGAATTGGGAATCCCTGAAGAACATTTTGTTGAATTTATGAAAAATCAAGGTCATACAGGTGAAGAACTAGTGAACTCAGTGCTTTCTTTCCTACAGTCGAAAGGATTGGACATACAAAACTGTAGGGGACAGTCCTATGACAACGCGTCAAATATGTCAGGAATGTACTCGGGGTTGCAGGCAAGACTTAAAGAAAAGAATCCCTTGATATTTTATGTGCCTTGTTCAGCGCATTCACTAAATTTAGTGGGATCAAGCGCAGCAGAATGCTGTTCTCTTGCAAAACATTTCTTTGATCTCTTGCAAGGATTGTACAATTTTTTCTCGTCTTCTACGCACAGGTGGAATCTTCTTCTGTCAAATTTCACGGCCACAGGAAAGGACAAGAACACGTCGTTGAAGTCTCTCAGTGTTACAAGATGGTCTGCAAGGGAAGAAGCTTGCAAAAGCCTTAATAAAGACTACAAACCCATGGTCAAGACGCTGATAGACATGACTTCAAGCAATCATGAAAACAAACAGACACAATCCAAAGCCAAAGGGTTGTTGCGAAAACTAATGTCTCTAGAAACATGTTTCATGGCAGCCCTTTGGGGAGATGTACTTCAAAAATTTAATTCAGTCAGTGAAAAGATCCAGGCTGAAAATATGACCGTGGACAGCGTTGTAATCCTGTACAACTCACTCACAGAGTATGTGATGAACATGAAAGACATGTTTACCCACTATAAGAAAGAGGGCGAAAAAAAACTGCAAATTGCGCAAGGTGAAATGAGACAGAACGATGAGCCAGAACTTCCACAAGAGACGCAGCCGCAGGTGCAGCAAGATTTTGATCGCCCAAAAAGAAAGGCGAAAAGAAAGAGGTTCTTTGATGAATCTTCAGAAGAAGATGAAGAAAGAACTTATGATGAGGATGATGACATTAGGGGAAATTGTCTTCAACAAAGTTATGACATCATCGTGGAAACACTTCAGTTTCAGTTAGACAAAAGGATCTCTGTGTACACAGACTTCGTTGCAAAGTTTTCATTTCTAACAAAATTAAAGACTCTAACTACCGAAGAAATTACTGCTAACGCGACGTCTTTGCAGAAAATCTATATTGAAGACATTGAAGAGTCAGAGTTTATATGCGAGTGCATCCATCTGAAAGGACTTCTGATCCGAGGAAACTACAAAGAAGCCGAAAAAGACTTTTCACTATCAAACTTGTACAGATTTTTGATAGAAAAAAATCTACAGGACTTGTTTCCCAACGTGGCTATTGGTTTGAAAATGTTTTTGACAACTCCTGCTACAAACTGTTCTGCTGAGAGATCGTTTTCGACCTTGAAAAGAGTAAAAAACTATCTGCGTTCAACAGTGACTCAAGAACGACTCGTCAGCCTGGCTGTTTTAGCCATAGAACATGAACTGACAACAAAACTCGATTTCAGTGCAGTTGTTGATGATTTTTTCAATGCACGTGCAAGAAAGAAGAAGTTTTAAGTTATATTTACTTTAACAAAGCTAATTTAGTGAGTAAGTTATTTGTTTGGATATGTGATTTGTATGCTCTGAACAGTTATATTTCGATGTTGTATATATTTGTTATTATCCTATATTCAATACAGAAATTATCATTTATTTTGCAGTCTTACTCTGTACACCTTTTACTAATTTTAGCCCCTTCCTAACTGTCCTGTTTTTGCCCATAAATCGACAGCAATGACCGATTATGGCTCAAAGCCTGCGGGCACATTCACAGGTGAGCCGTCGCCGAGTAACGAAGCCGAATTTTCACTTCACTCCAAATCAATCATTCTCAGCCAAAATAGTCATAAAACTATAAAAGAATTGTTGAGTTTGGGAATTACGAGCTGCATGATGTTTCACAAAATAATATCAACAACGATTTTATTTACTATTATTGTAATCTTAAGTAATGGAATATCACGGTTGTAGAAAATGGTTTCGTAATTAACGGAGTTTTGTCAAATAGTTTATTTTAATTAATAAAACGCAATTTTAGGACATAGTTTCTTGTTTTCATCATGAGAGGTACTAAAACCATTACAATATCAAGAGACAGTTGAGCGCTGGAAAATGTCCCAAAATGCGTTATTTTGCCTCTAAATTTCAATTTTTTTCGGGGGGGGGCCCCGGACCCCCCCCCCGGTGTTGCACCCCCGCTAGGGCGGCAGGCAGACCTCTGGCCCATGGGCGGCAAAAGTGTTAATCCGGCCCTGTCTATTTCTTTAAACATTAATTCAGTAGATGAATGAGATTCACATAAAAAAATTGAAAAAGGTTTTGACTTTTTAAATTTTATTATTTTTGTTTTTAACCAACCTATTTTTTCTTTTTGAGTAGATAATTTTCGGTTTATAATATTTTTTTTCACTTACTTCATCACTGTCAATTAGTACAGACGTTTGAAAGTAGCTCAGTGTTATTTTTCAATTTTAATTTTGTATGAAATGCCTTTTGAACTTAAAGTGTGATATTAGTGTAAATTATAGTATAAAGTGAAAATAAGAATCAAAAATTACAAGCGGAAGAGGCTGTAAGTAAAAATTTTTGAAAATTAATTATATTAAAAACTGACAACCTATAATATTTAACAACTGTCAAATAAAAACATTTGGTTGGAGATAGGAGTAAACACTTTGGAACTGTTGAGGTGGGCGTTACTTCTTACGCTATAATAATAACATAACAGATAATAAAACTAAAATGCAAGTCAATATTCCGCCAGAACCACCTGACAGGGGAAACAATTCTATGATGTTAACAAAGGAAAATGATAAGGTCATAAAAATATGTACACAAATAATGATAACGGACCTATTTACGTATATATCGAAAATAAAAATGGTAATTTTGAAAAATTGCACGGAATTGGGACAGCCAGAATAATATTAAATACAGTGCCGGAGGTACAAAATAATATTACATTAATAACAGTAATTGGTAGGAATAAAGTAAAAGTCGAACTTAATTCTTTTGAAAGTGCAAATAAATTAATACTTTCCGAAAAGTTAGCAGCAAAGGAATATAATGTTTACTTGATGAAGTCGAAGCATATATCCCCAGATTAGTTCAATGTTTGAAATGTTTGAGATTTGGACATGTAAGTTCCCAGTGTAGAGGAAAAGATAGATGCAAATATTGTAGTGAAGAACATGACAGTAATAATTGTACCGACAAAAAAGATATAAAATGTGCACTTTGTAGCGGTAATCATATGGCAACAGATATGACGGCACGTTGTCCAGAAAGGGAAAAGCAAAAAGATATTAAAAATATAATCAACTCAGAAAAATTATCTTAATATGAAGCCAACGTCAAATACAAAAAAAAATTTTCTTCAGTGGTTAAAACCAATTTAGCAACTACCTCGAGTTACTATACAATAGCAAAACGGAGGAGGACTGGAAGTATTAGTTCAAATACGAAAGATACGGCAACAATGGAGCAACATAAACAAATAGTACGTAATCCCAATGTACAGTCACAACCGGTTTTTTCAAACTACCATAATATACCTGATTACCACAATAGTGATAATTTACAAATGGACAGTAAAAATTTTTGTGAAAATATATTAGATTTTATTAAAACTAAATTATATCAATTAATTTATACTGTGGACATAGAAACATTAGCAGCTTTAAAAAATAATATAGAGAAAGTAATAAATAACACTAATGGCTAATATTAATATGTTGCAATGGAACGGTAGGTCTGTTTTAGCAAATAAAGGTACTTTAGAAAGGTATCTTTTTGATAAAAATATTTCTATTTTTTTTTATCGGAAGCTTGGTTTAAAAGAAATATGAATATTCATTTTTCAGGATATAATATATATAGAGAAGACAGACATGATGGATATGGAGGAGAGGCCTTGCTGCTTAAAAGCAGTTTGGCTGTTTCTCCAACTCCATTATATCATAAAATAAATAATGTAATGACTATTAGCATAGCTGTCCGATAACCTTCAGGAAAAACAATAAACTTATACTCAATATATGTTAAACCTGGATCACAGTATAAAGAGGGACAGTAGAACCACTCTCCGAAAAATTGGAAGTAAAATCTGTAGTCGCGCATGGCGACCGCGCAATGTTGGCAGTCGCTTTTGCCCCCTCTCGCATTGCTATTCGCATAGAAACGTACGGCTTTTAACAGGGAAAACCCGTATCCACCACTGGTGAATTACCAATTGCGTACTGCCGGTATTACTTCCTGAGATCAAAGCGCCGACAGAAGAGTGATTTTACTGTGGAACCTCTATATACTGTGCCTGGATTAAATATTTCACAGAATGATTGGAAAATTTTTTTTGGTAGTTTGAAAAAACCATTTTTGGTAGGTGGTGATTTTAATTGTCATAAAGTTGCATGGGGTTGTAGTACTACGGACCGTTTGGGGAAAAATTTATTAGAGACCATTAATGAATGTAATTTATTATATTTAAATAATGGTAAAGAAACTATTTTGTCTAGACAGGGAAGTATTAGTAAGTCGGCAATAGACATTACTATTTCTACAGCCGATGTTGCTCATTTATTTGACTGGGACGTGGATGATACGACATTAGGTTCAAATCATTATGTAATTTTAATGAAGATAAATTTGAATCACAAATATCTGAATCACTTACGATATGCTGATGATATTGTATTAATAGCAGAAAGAAGTGAAGAATTACAAAGAATGATGGAAGAACTAGATAGAGAATCGACAAAGATAGGACTGAAGATGAATTACAGTAAAACAAAAACCATGACCAATCAACAAGAAGAACTAGTAATTACAGTGGCACAAACAAGAATAGAACAAGTAAAAGAATATATATATCTAGGACAAATCACTAGATTAAATAAAGAAAATCAGACCGAAGAAATAAAGAGAAGAATAAGGTTGGCCTGGGCATCATTCGGAAAACTGTCTTATATTCTAAAGAACAGAAAATACCCGCAATACCTAAAAACAAAAGTCTTCAATCAATGTATACTCCCTGTTTTAATATATGGCTCTCAGACATGGACGTTTACAAAAGAGAATATGGAAAAAATAGCAAAGACAGAAAGAGCCATGGAAAGACAAATGCTGAACATTAAATTATCAGACAGGAAAAGAAACGAATGGATCCATAACAAAACAAAAGTGAAAGACGTCTCTACCCAAGTAGCAAAGCTTAAATGGAAGTTCGCCGGACACACCCTACGGCAGAAGGATGAAAGATGGACTAAGATGGTAATACATTGGAGACCATGGAACCACAAACGAAAAAGGGGAAGGCCACAGATGCGATGGTCAGATGACCTGAAGAAACACACTGGGTCAAAATGGATGCAAATTGCCCAAGATAGAGAGGCATGGAAGAAGGAAGAGGAGGCCTATATGGATGTTTAGGGCTGATTAGATAGATAGATAGAAATTTGAATTATAACGTTAATAATATTAATTATACTGAAAAAAAATGGAATATAGCGAATGCAAATTGGACACTTTTTTCTTCTCTTATGGAACAATATGCTGAAATTAATAAAAATAATAATGACTACCACACGTTTATTGAAGAATTTAAAAAATATATTAAAATTACTGTTCCAGAGAAGAAAAAATCGTTTCACGCAAAATTTAATAAGAATTGGTAGAATCCAGAGTGTAGTAGGGCAATCAAGCAACAACAATTAGCACTTAAACAGCATAAAAAACAAGGAACAATTGAAAATTACATTAACTACAACAAATGCACAGCTACTACTAAAAAAAATAACAAAACAAAGTAAAATAAAAGCATGGAGAACATTTTGTGACTCTTTAAATAGAAACACAAATATTAAAACCATTTGGAGTCAAATACGAATGTTAAATAATGCCTATAAACCACCCATAAGTTCAGTTATGGAAGGAGATTGGATAACAATTTTTTTTAATAAGATTTGTCAACCGGGACTTGCACAAAATATCATATATTCGACTAATGTAGAAGAACATTATTTAGTAAAATCATTTGCTATGAATGAATTAGAAGCGAGTATAAAAATAAACAAAAACACAGCTCCAGGACTTGATGATGTTCAATATATCATGATAAGTAAATTGGGAGAAGAGGCTAAGAATATGCTACTGGCAATTTACAATAAAATATGGAATACCGAATGTTATCCAACAAGTTGGATTGAGTTTATAGTTTTACCCTTTCTAAAACCATACAAAAATCCAGAAATGCAAGAATCATATCGAGGAATCTCGTTAGGATCTTGTATTAGTAAATCATTTGAAAGAATGATAAAGTGGAGGTTGGACTAATGGTTAGAATCTAATTGAAAAATACCGGCTTCACAATTTGGATTTAGAAGAGGATATTCTACCACAGAAAACATAGGTCATCTAGTAACAGATATTAATCTTAGTTTTACTGAAAATAAGTCTGTTACAGCTTTATTTATGGACATAGAAGGAGCATACGATAATGTCAATCTTAGTATTCTATATAACAAAATGTCACTAATTGGTCTTCCGGAAAGTTTTAATAAAAAAATAATTAAGATGTATTCCAACAGAAAAATATTCCTAAACATTCACAATAACCTGTTACGACCTCAAATTGCTAGAGATGGATTATCACAAGAATGCATGTTAAGTCCAGTATTGTACCTTATATATACACATGATTTAGAAAAAACAGCAAAATTTTCAAAAATTATAAAATTTGCAGACGATGTGGTAATTTATCAAGATCAAACTGAAATTAATCAAGGAATCAAAAATATCAATGATAACTACCTAACAATTACCAGCCGGGGATTGTAGTCTGCGGTAGTTGGGACTAGTTCCCTCCTCCTGCGGATTGCAAACCCACAGGGGGTTGACCACGACCCATCTGGCGCGTCCCAATGGCTGATAGGGTGAGCCAGTGAGAGGGGGAGGTGCGACATGAAGTTCCGGACTTGTCGGAGAGCATGACGCTCCTCGCACACTCGCTGGTAAGATTGCTAAATAATGTGGGCTTCCACAGAATAGGCACCGCGGATCATGTGGTAGCACAGTTTAGGGGAGGCAGCTGACCTGTGCTTTGAGAGGATGAATGACGAGGACCCGTGTGTCGCGGGAGGAAGGACCTGGTATCAGCCCAAATCGTGCGACACGAGCCCTTCCATGAGAGAGTGAATGACTGCTATCATACCGTGCCTGGCAGACGGGTGGTTGTTGAGGAAATGTTTGCCAGGTGTGGGGGCTTGCCTTAACCGGCCGGCCAAGTGGAAGGTAACCACAATAAAAATCCCCTCAAGCTAAGGTGGAACAGCATAAGCCGAAGGTTTGGCGTAGTAGAGGATGCTCCTACGGGACTTAGGGGTTGCTAAGCCGCTATTATGCGAACTCCGGGAAATGGGCGAATCCCTGGTTTTATTAGCCTTCCTGTGTTAATGCGGGGCTCTGGCACAGGTGACCAAAAGCTACTCGTGGGATAAAACATGGACCAACAAAAACAAAATAAAAAAAAAGAGGCTGGAGTGATCTCGGACTCGGACGAGTCCTCCAGCTCAAGCACTGTCGTGGACACAATAGAACACGACAGTGAAGCATCAGCGGGAACTCAAGGAACCGCTGATACAATCACGACAGGGGCTGAAAGAATGGACCTGTCAGACAAAAAACGTTTGTCTGAGGCTCAGAAGAGGAAACAGACAAAGGAAAGAAAAATGGCAGAAGGGACGTGGGAACAACGACCACGGGAAAGGATGCAGAGGAAAGAGGGCTCTTCTAGACCTGCTATCGGGACAGACAAAGGACCCGATAAAGAAAGTAAGAAGAGACCCCGAGAGTACTCTGCTACACCACCCCAGGTCTCCAAAAAGACGAAGCAGGCTCCCAGACCTGCTGACTCTTATACAGAGGCCGCATAAAGACTCAGGATGGCGATCATAGATCGACGACATCCTGAGGTAACACTGGATCAGGCTCAAGCTGACCCGATCCAGAGTAGGATTGCGGATGCAATGGATGAAGCTCCTTCGGGGAGCAGTAATCCACTGCAGTTCGCCAGAACTACCTTCAGCGGAGGCGTCTTATGGATTACCCCCGCTAATGAACACACCAAAAACTGGCTGGTAGGTGCAGTGGAACGGCTGGGCCGTTTGTGGGAGAACGCGGATTTGACGGCTGTCGAATCCAAAGATCTTCCCAAAAGACCCAAAGTTCTTGTGTTTATACCAGGCCAGACACAAGAAGAGGGAGTTATCCGAACACGACTGGGGCAACAGAACCCAGAATTAAGAGTGGGAGGGTGGCTCCTTCTAAACAAAAAAGTAGAGAAGGAAGGAGTACTCCTGGCCTTCTCTATAGACGAAGTGTCCTTCAGGGCCCTCGAGAGGAACCGTTTCCGGGCTTATTACAGACTCGGAATGGTCATCTTTAGAGTCCTTGGAGCAAAAGATGGAGGGGAGAATCAGAATCCTTCAAATTAACTTGCAGCACAGTAAGGCTGCTTCGGCTGCCCTTACGGCTGCAAAAAGGGAATTCGATGTGGCCCTTATTCAGGAACCCTGGGTGAACAGGGGAAATATTATGGGGTTAGGGGGAGTTGGAGGGGAACTCATATATGACAGAACCTCCGAGGTCCCTCGAACCTGCATTATTATCAAAAAGAAATTTAACATACTGCCGTTAACAAATTTTTGTTTTAGAGACTTGACGGCAGTCAAGATAAGGCCGGGGAAGGGAAGGGTGTCAAGAGCGATTACGCTCGCATCGGCGTACCTTCCATATGATGCACCTGGTTCTCCTCCAACTAAGGAAGTGGAGCAGCTGGTAAGAGACTGCAGGGGATCCAGAACCCAGCTGATCATCGGCTGTGATGCTAATGCACATCATACAACGTGGGGAAGTACGAACACGAATGTAAGAGGTGAATCTATACTCGAATTTGTCATGGAAAACGAGCTGAACATAATAAATTCAGGTAATAAACCAACTTTTGTAACTAGGGCTCGAAAGGAGGTCATAGACATAACGATAGCCACCAACTACGTTAGCAATAAAATTACAAATTGGCGTGTGTCTGATGATGCGAGTTGCTCGGATCACAGACACATACAATTTGAAGTAGGGGAAAAAACATGTACCCTAGAAACCTATCGTAACCCTAGGAAAACTAACTGGGAGGCTTATAAAGCAGACCTGGAATATAGTTTAAAACAGACTAAGGATACGATAAGAAATACAACAGACCTCGAAATGGTTGTGGAGCAGCTGCAAGACACAATCATCTCGGCGTATAATGACAACTGTCCTTCAATCAATAAGGAATCCAACAGGAAAGTGCCCTGGTGGAATGAGGGACTTAAAGAATTAAGAAGGAAAGTTCGTTAAAAATTCAACAACGCAATGAACAAGAATATCAGTTGGGATGAATACAGAAAGGCCCTAACTGAGTACAATAAAACTCTGAGGAAGCAGAAAAGAGAATCATGGAGAAGGTACTGTGAGGATATAGAAAGAACTCCAGAATACGCCAGACTCCATAAGATTCTCTCAAAAGGACCTCAGAGCCCGATATATACTCTCCAAACAGAAAACGGAGAGTACACAGAAACAGGGGAAGGAACTATTAGAGAACTGCTGAAAGTCCACTTCCCCGGTTCCCAAGTTACAGACTTAACTTTGGAGAACTGCCAGAAATCAGAACTAGATACCCCTCTGTGGGCATCCAAGGAGAAATGGCAGGCAGCAAAGAAAGTAGTAACTGGGGAAAAAGTAAAATGGGCATTACACTCATTCGAACCTTATAAATCGCCAGGATTAGATGGGATTTATCCAGTACTGTTGCAGAAGGGATCCGACCTTCTGGCAAATAGAATATGTACAGTGCTTCGGAGCAGTTTGGCTCTAGGATATATTCCAAAGGCATGGAGAATGATCAGAGTAACTTTTATACCAAAACCTGGAAAAACTGGACAGGATGGGGCAAAGTCTCTGAGACCAATAAGTCTTATGTCTTTTCTGCTTAAGACGCTAGAAAAACTGCTAGATAGGCATATACGGGATGGTGTATTGGAAAACAGACCGATACATAAGAACCAGTATGCATATAGAGCAGGAATGTCAACAGAGACAGCATTACATCAGCTTGTAGAAAAAGCCGAATATGCTCTCAAGCACAAAGAGGTACTATTAGCGACCTTTTTGGACATAGAAGGAGCGTTCAATAACATATCCTTAGAAACAATCTCAAGAGCATCGAGGAGAAAAGGGATCGATGAAATTTGTTGCAAGTGGATAGACCACATGCTACAACAGAGACTCGTATATACGTCCATTCTAGGGGAGAGCATTATCGCCCAGGTCCGACGAGGGTGTCCGCAGGGAGGTGTTCTGTCCCCGCTAATATGGAACCTTGTCATGGACGATTTGCTTGAGTCCCTGGAATTGAACGGCCATGAAACCCTGGGCTATGCAGACGACTTGGTAGTCCTTGTTCAGGGAAAATTCCAAAACATAGTAAGGGAACGCATGCAACAGGCCCTTAATATTGTCACCAAATGGACTGAGGAAGAAGGGCTGAGAGTCAGTCCTTCCAAAACAGTCACAATTGCGTTCACCAGAAGAAGGAAGCTGGAGGACTTATGGCCTCTGATCCTTAATGGTGAACAATTGGAGCTGTCTAAAGAGGTAAAGTATCTAGCGGTTATACTGGACCCAGAACTTACCTGGAACCGACAGCTTGAAAGAGTAATTAAAAGAGCGGAGGCGACATTAATGCTGACCAGACGCACACATGGAAAAACATGGGGACTCTGTCCGAAAATGGCGTACTGGACATATACAACGATAGTGAGACCCATGATAACATATGCATCCTTGGTATGGTGGACAAAGATGCAGCAAAGAATCGCTATAAACAAGATAAGCAGGATACAAAGACTTGCATGCTTGGGAATAACGGGAGCAATAAAAACAACACCGACGGCGGCACTGGAAACCCTGTTAGACCTACCCCCTCTTGATATATTTATCAAAGGGGAAGCGAGGATGGGAGCATACAGGCTGCAAAGAAAACCAAGGGATAAATACGAGAACCTTGGGCATAATCAGATTTGGAACTATGGTGGGGTAAGTATATCTGATACATACACTGACCACATGGTACCAAAATACACATTTAATAGGAACTTCGGAATAGAAATCAATGACCGAAGGGAATGGAACAGCATCAGTAGCAAAATCAGAGGATCGATCTGGTATACAGACGGATCAAAAACCGATGAAGGCACTGGAGCCGGTATTTTTAGTGAAACAGAGAATGTAGGACTCAGTTTCTCACTAGGAACATACACAACTGTGTTTCAAGCGGAAATGTACGCAATTCTGCAGTGTGTCGCAATGAACAACTTGAGGGCCTATGAAAATAGACGGATCAATATACTCACAGACAGCCAAGCATCACTGAAGGCACTAATGAGCCCGAAAGTGACGTCAGGGCTGGTATGGGAATGCCGGGAAGAACTGGAAGAACTGGCCGAAAGAAATAGTGTAACTCTATTTTGGGTGCCAGGACACACCGGGATAGACGGTAATGAGAAAGCAGATGAGCTGGCAAGGAACGGTTCATCAACTTTATATTTTGGCCCAGAACCTGCTCTAGGAGTACCTAAAACAATAATTAGGGGACAAGTCAGGGAATGGGTCAAAAACAAACACAAAGAATACTGGGGGAACGTACCTGGTCAGCGACACGGGAGGCCCTTAATAAGGGAACCCTCAAAACGGAGAGCTGAGGAACTAATAAAATTACATAGGAGTCAGCTCGGCATAATTACAGGTCTTCTCACGGGTCACTGTGCCCTAAAAGGACACCTGAATAGAATTGGGCTGTACGAAGGGAACCTTAACTGCAGACTGTGCAATAGGGGAACTGAAACAGCACATCATGTACTGTACGAGTGTGAGGCTTTGGATCACAAAAGGCAGGCTATTTATGGACAACCAAAATTAAGTCCAGCAGAATATGCCACCCAACCCATGCTAGGGATGTACAATTTGGTACGTGGAACCAAGCTTGTGGATTGGGTGACATAAAAGGTAGGATGGTTGGCACAATAAGCCCATGAGGCTGCAGTGCCATCGGAGACATATGTCAGACGACCTCCAAAAAAAAAAACCTAACAATTAGTAACTGGGCATTTAGAAATGGACTTACATTATCTAAAGATAAAACTCAAGCCTGTATATTTAGTAGACAAAGGAAAAATGTCCCAGTGGAAATAAAATTAAACAATATAAATTTTCCGGTACAAAAATCTGTAAAACACCTCGGTGTCATTTTGGATTCAAAACTTCTATGGAAAGAACAAATAGAAAATATAATTAGGAAAACAGAAAAAGGAGTAAATATCTTACGAGCAGTTTCACATTCCATATGGGGAGCAGATCCCAATCTCTCTCTTTTGATATATAGAGCTTATATAAGAGCAATAATAAATTATGGATCAGTATTTTATGTGGACGCAGCCAACTGTTATCTACAAAAAATTGAAGTCGTTGTGAACAAATGTTTAAGACTGTGTTTAGGCGCTCTAAAGTCTACTCCAATAAATAATTTATTTATAGAGGGTTCTGAAATGCCTATGACAATAAGAAGATGCAAACTAGGCAGTTAATTTTTAATTAAATTACTTCATAAAGAATCCAATATAATTAAAAAAATTTATCGATTGTCAATACAAGATTTAATGAATAAATACTGGCAAAAAAAGAAATCACCTTTTATTGCAGAATGCTATAGACAATTGGCTAAGTACAAGGAAAATATTCACACTACATCAATAAACCTAAGCTATACCTATAAATTCGAAGAAACGATGAAAATAGATATAAATTTCCTTCGAGATTATTCGAAATATCCAAATCAAATAAGAAATCTAATGTTTGAAACAGACATAAAAGAATTAGTACCAAATTCATATCAAACTTATACCGACGCATCAAAAAACAAGGAGAGAACAGCCTGTGCAATATATGATCCACAAGTTAAGTATAAAAAAATGGTACAATTTAATATAAACACAAACATATATTCGGCGGAGTTAATAGGTATACTAGAATCCTTGAAGTATTGTCAACATATTATCACAAATTCAGAAATTGTTACAAAGTGTATCACAAAGTGGCAGTAAAAGCGCTTTGTCAAAAATAAAGCACCTGAAGATAACTTCCAAAGCAAATTATATTATTTTGGAAATAATGAAAAATATTAACAAATTAAATACAGATTTTAAAAAAATACGGTTATTGTGGGTTAAAGGACACAGCGGAATTATGGGTAATGAACTCGTTGATTCCTTAGCTAAACAGGCTCTAAAAGAAGGGACATATATTGATTACAAATGTACACCTGAAGAAATTAAAAATATTAGCACTCATATGTACAGGGTGTCCCCAAAAATAGTGCGTTCCTTAAAGGTATAGATAGAAGGCACAATGTAGAGCATAAAGTCTTATATCATTTTTTTCTAAATTCAGCCGTTTGACCAAAAAACGAAAATACATTTTGATATGCAAATTGAAGTCTGGCAACACCGTGGAACACAAATGCTAAAGGTTGACACATTTAAAAATAGTAGGTTTGTAGGTCATTTGTATCTGGTAGGTAGTACGTACAGTAAAAAGGTAAATATCAACCAAATGTTTACATTTTTTCACCCCGTCTTCGTCCCCCCACATCAAACAAACCAAGATATTAATAGTAGAAACGCCACATTATTAAAGCAAGGAATAATTAATTGGCAGGTAGGCACGTATATCTAGGGGTGACAATAACCCTAAATCACACCTCAAATAGTAAATAAACAAGGGGTTCCATTAGATTAAATTTCCAGTCACAGGTTCTTCTACGCCATGTTGCCAGCTCGTTTAAATTAATGAAAATAAAAATTCACTCCTATGGAGAACAATGTAATTTTTTTTCGAAACGGTTAACTTTAGAAAAAAATGTTATAGGACTTTTTTGTTCTAAATTGTGTATTATATCCACACCTTAAAGGAACGCACTATTTTCGGGGACACCCTTTATAAAATAATCTGGAGCAAAGAATTTGAGGAAATTAAAAAAGGTATGTACTATAAAGAAATTCAATGTACCGGGTGTCCCAATAAGAATGGCTCTCGGCCATATCTCAGGAACCCTTTATACTACAACTTTGGGAAAAAAATTTATAACAAAAGTTGCCCCGAGAAAAGCTTGGAAATCATTTTTATAATTGTAAGTCCACCGCTAGAGGGCGTAATTGAATATCAAAAATTAAAAAATCGAAATTTTACAAAATTTACCTAATGAAATGGCACTGGAAATTCAATCATCGTATTCTTCATACAATTCTGTGCATATTTTATTTCACAAGTTTAAGTCTACCTGTGCAAATAAGAGGTGGGGGTGAGTGCCTTGTTATGAAAAAATCGCTCTAAGTCCGGTTCTGCTTAATCCATTTTTACAAACTTGGTCTTGTTGAAAACAGCTCGATTTCGTGAATGTAATAGTTATAATTTGGAAAAGCCTGTTACGTAATATGCCGGCTAGAAGGCGCTATTTATTTTTTTTTAGAAATCTAGTTTTCTTTGGAAAATATTAAATACCAGTATGTATTTTTTTCCTGTATTACAAAATTAGACCAAATTAGCAACAGAATACCGAAAACCGCATGTCGATACCTTTTTTCTATCTCGAGATATCTTAAGAAACGTGTAAATTTTAAACATAACTGTTGCTGTCATATATGGAAATATATAGAAGCACGTAGTGTGCTATGAAAAAAAAAACAATGTGTGTGTACTTTGTACGCACGTAAGAAGTTATACTTCTATTATATGATTTAAACGAAATTAATATACTTTTTATTTATATTTTATTTATATATTAAACTAATTTATACTTACTACTTCTCAAACATTTTTATTAAAACAGTGCCAAAAATTAAAATAATAAAAGAATAAAACACACACAAACACATTAAAAATGCCACAAATGATTTCTGAACATTAATTTTCGGACATTTTTTTAACTAAATACGTATTTTCTGAAAATAAAATTATATAATAAATATACTTACAATCATAAAATGTATAAAAAAAAACAAAAAAATAAAAGTTTTTATTGGGATTCGAACCAGCTATCAGCGCGGTTGGTATATTGGGGTTCATTCGCCTTAAACGCTTCGTCACGGAGGCAACGTGTCATTATGTGCGAAGATCGACTAACTAAACGGATTAAGCTTTTGACATTTTTGAATTAAATTAAATTATTTTGATTTTGAATTGAAATGATTTAGAATTGAAAAAATACAACAAAACAGAGTAAGAAAACAATATATTAGGTGAATATTGATAGACATTTTGATGCTAATCAAATTATGTAAATAAAAGTATTACATACTATGTATTTTGGTAGGTTCAAATAGGTAGGTACCTATGATACATTTACAATTATTACGTACTGTTGCTTTTAAAAACCATTTAAATGTCACTACAATTATAAACTTTTTTGTTTCTGTCCTCACAACAATAAAACTAATATATTATATATTTGTTTACCTTCATATTGAACAATTATTTATAATTGACAGATCATTTCAACACCCAATCAGAGCCCGTATAACGACTAATACCATACTGTCGGTGTGCGCATGCGCGCAGATCAATATAAATTCACCCTCAATCTCAATCGCGCCTAAAGAAGTATAACTTCAAAAACAAAGGAACATTGTCCAGATGTCACCGTATATAATGAATCAAAACAACAATAAGACAAATAACACTATAAAATATAACAAAAAAAGAGTGTCTACTTTGTACGCGAGTAAGAAGTTATACTCCTATTATTAGTCCAGGAACTGAAGCTTTTCACCTCGCAATTTTTACAGAATGGATCGATTTGCTTGAAAATTTGAGAATAAGTAGTGGATAGTCCAAGGATCAAAATCTATATGATGTCGAAAGGCGCTTTTACCATGGGGGTGGTTGCCACCCCATCTCCGGGGTGGAAATTTTTTATTATAATTTGACCGCAAAAGTTGATAAAAACATTCATTCTAAGCAAAAAATGTTCTATACATTTTTTTGATAAAATTAATAGTTTTCGATTTATTCGCTATCGAAAGTGTTAGTTTTATATCTAAGAAATCAATGTTTTTGGTATAGATACTCATTTACAATTCACTCAATTTGTTCCGCAGAAAAAATTTTTTCAAACCAAGTTCTTGGAAATTAAATAATCTAGAATTTCATATTGAATCATTTTTTTGTATCTCTGATGCTAATCTTTCTATTCTGAACAAAATGGCATTTTTTACCAAACTACAAAAATTCGTTATTCGCTTTTGACTCCAGTTTTTTAAAACTAATCATTATAAGCCAGTCAAAAGTCTAGATCCTATTAATAGGAATCTAATAAAGAAGAATGAATAAGGCCAATGATTAAAAACACCGCTAACTTACATTATTATGCTTCCAATTGGATTTCTCTTTTCTTTTTTTCCAAAAATATATTGATTTTTTAACCGTAACCTTTTAATTTTTTATCTTAGAAAGTTTGGTGATAAATAATTTTATAGGTTTTTATGAGATCTATAAGGCTATTAATATTAAATCTTTCTAAAGTCCTTAGTCTCAAAAAGAGGTGACTTTGAAAGGGTTGGTAAAGGTGGTTTTTGCATGTTATTACAAGATTTAATTGTCAATTGCTCACTCAATTTTGACCGTAGGAAAATTTTTTGCAAACCATTTTCTTGGGAATTAAATAAACTACAATTTCATATTTAAATATTTTTTTGTATCTCTGATGCTAATCTTTCTATTCCGAAGAAAAGGGCATTTTTTACCAAACTACAAAAATTAATTATTCGCTTTTAACTCCATTTTATTAAAAACTAATAATTTTAAGCCAGCCAAACTTCTAGAACATATTAATAATACATAAATAAAGAAGGTAAAATAGGGCCAGTGACTAATGTTAATTAGGCTGGTGATAAGGGGGTTGTTTCCGATAAATTTTTTTCCGAAAAAAATAGGGACTTACATTCTTTTCATTATAAGTTATTTAATTTTTGAGCTAGAGACTTTTTTTTATTTCTAGAGATAGATATTTTTAAACACTTTAAATTAGTTTCAATGAGTTATCCTCGAAAAATGCATAGATTTCCCGTCGTTTGACTTTGAATCGACAATATTTAGCATTTGACGAAGAAGAGCTAACATAAAAAAGTATAGCTCGATTACTATTGGTTTTAAAAAAATTAAAAAAACCAGATTTGTTTATTTTTTCAAAAGGTACATTTTTATTAAGCAAAGTTGTTTTGATAAAACGAAAACTTTTTGAGTTATTAGCAGAAAACTGATTAAAAACATTAATTTTTTCGATATAAAACTAACACTTTCGATAGCGAATAAATGAAAAAGTATTGATTTTATCAAAAAAATGTATAGAACGTTTTTTGCTTAGAATAAATGTTTTTACCAACTTTTGCGGTCTAAATATAATAAAAAATTTCCACCCCGAGATGGGGTGGCAACCACCCCCATGGTAAAAGCGCCTTCTGACATCATATAGATTTTGATCCTTGGACTATCCACTACTTATTCTCAAATTTTCAAGCAAATCCATCCATTCTGTAAAAATTGCGAGGTTTTGTTCTATTCTAAGCTTCATTACTTGGACTATATTATGATTTTAACGAAATAAATATATTTTAAACAGTTTAATTTTATTTTTATTTAAATATTACACTAATTTTAATACTTAAAATAATACCAAAAAAATAGCGTTAATATGTAAATTTTTATTAATTGTTGCCTCCGCGCATTTGCTTTTCTCTCGATGAATCATAGAAAATGTAAAAACGTCAGATTTTCTACACAAATTTTTAATTTTTATTTCATTATATTTTAATATCAATTATCCTATTCCCAACTAAGATAAATACATAACTGTTATTGTCACCGGTAAACTAAGTTAAGGAAGTCAAAGTGGAAACAAGTAGTGTGCTATGGAAAAAATAGAACTATTAGAAGTATTAACTTCAAGAAGTCATCATGTGTCAAATTATGTGTCAAATCAGTAAAACATAAAAATTTGTGCATTGATGGTTTGTTCCGGTTTGTTTCTATTAAATTTTATATAAAATTTATACAGAGTGAAATTCAAGATGATTCTTACAAACTAAGAAGCATTTGACATGATAGCCACATTCTTTGAATGCATAAGAAATGCAACTGTTGCGGCTAGAATATATGCAATGAAATATCCCCAAAGACGTCACCCCAGTAGTAGAGTTTTTTATATTTTGTTTTGATTTATTATATACGGTGATATCTGGAAAATGTTTCTTTGTTTTTTTCAATAGCACACTGCTTGCTTCTATATATTTCCACTTATATGACAGCAACAGGTATGTTTAAAATTTACACGTTTCTTAAGATATCTCGAGATAGAAAAAAGGTATAGACATGCGGTTTTAGGTATTATGTTGCTAATTTGGTCTAATTTTGTAATACAGGAAAAAAATACATACTTGTATTTAATATTTTCCAAAGAAAACTAGATTTCTAAAAAGAAAATAAATAGCGCCTCCTAGCCGGCATATTACGTAATAGGCTGTTTTCAAATTATAACTATTACATTGACGAAAAAGAGCTGTTTTCAACAAGACCAAGTTTGCAAAAATCGATTAAGCATAACCGGACTTACAGCGATTTTTTCATAACAAGGTTCCCACTCACCCCCACCTCTTATTTGCACAGGTAGACTTAAACTTATGAAATAAAATATGCGCAGAATTTTATAAGGAATACGATAATCGGATTTCCAGTGCCCTTTCATTAGGCAAATTTTGTAAAATTTCGATTTTTTAATATTTTATATTCAATTACGCCCTCTAGCGGTGGACTTACAATTATGAAAATAATTTGCAGGCTTTTCTCGAGGCAACTTTTCTTATAAAATTTTTTTTCCCAAAGCTGTACTATAAACGGTTCCTGAGATATGGCCGAGAGCCATTCTTATTGGGACACCCGGTACAATACCATCAAGACCATGGTTTGCAATGACAACTCTTCCAAAATACGCAGTGAGACAAATATGCCGTTTAAGATTTAACCATGCATTGATTCCAACATATATCTACATAAAATTCATTTAAGAGACAATCCATATTGTCAATGTGGAGAAATAGGTGATGCTGAACATATGATTTTAAATTGCCCTCTAATACAAATAAATATAAATATGTTTATAAGTAAATTATACAGTTGTAAAAATATAACACACCCAATAAATTTAACATATATATTATCACAAATTAATAATACAGAATTAATGCAATTATTTATAGAACATATTAAAAATATAAAAATCAAATTACAAACTAACTAACGTAAAGACCGAAATTAAAATCTATTGTAATATAAGTAAACCTGTGTTTTTGCCTGATGTGGTATTCCCACTGACCAGTGGTCATTCCTTATAAAGTATGTAGAATAAGTAGGATAGAAAATGTTAAGTAGCTAGGTATGGGAAAATATATTGTAAAATAAATGAAGGGCCCGTAGTCATACAACTCCAAAGAAAAAAAATATTTTTTTGCAAGTTTTCAGCAAAGTAAAAATCTTGGCTCTCCGTTAAGTTTATTACAAATTTATTATTTCATTTCACTTTACACTTTCACTTCTTGTGCACCCCTTCTAGCAAGCCCTTCTTTCCACAAAATGCAATATGGAGTATTAGTTGAAGCAGAGTGGATTCCCTCATTGTAAATACTTAATTGTCTTTTGTAATAAACTGTATTCGTTGAAAGTTTTGGTAATCCTATATACTTTTTCCATATTATATGACAGAGTATCCAGAGTAGGATTAGTTGTTGCTTCTTTAAAATTTATCTGCATTTGATTTCTAGCATCTTCCGCCTTTTTCAGATGATTTCAGATGATTATCATATCAACAAAGTTTCTTTTTCATATTCGTCTTGTGTATTTTTAATTTTTGCGGAGTACATGTCACAACTGTTACATGTGTCTTTTATTGGAGGTTTGCGTTTGAGATTAAAATGCATGTAAAAATATTTCGGTAAGATTAAAAACTAACCTTTGGACCATTTTCTTCTAGATAAAGTTCATACATTTTTTTGTGTGAAATCGTATGGCAAAAATTTTGCTTCTGTTTCCGACCGAGAATAGTGAGAAATATAAGTATAGGAAATCTCTTTATATTATGCTCAATTATTTGGGTTTTTGTTTCTTCGGGTATTGGTAAACAACATGTAAGGAGCTTTAAATGGCTATGATTGAGGTATGGATCACTTTTCCTCAAAGGGACATTCAAAACGTGATCCGTTCTATACCAAATCGAATGAGTGTCATTCAGTATCATGGTGGCCAAATAAATTATTGAGACAAGTGATGAGTGAGTGCCTTTTCTTGGTTCCATTGTTCAATTATTTTTATAACTGTAACTGTAATGGTATGTCGAAAGTTTCAATAGATTTATTATTATTTCAAATTTTTCCTTGTTTTCATTTGTTACTAATGATAATGTCGGGTTAGGTTCTGCAATAGTCTAAGAGCTGGGAGCGAATTTTGTGCGTGATAAGTAATATGGAAAAATTATACGGGGACATGTTGAATTAGTTGTGTACATGACTTTCCCCAACGGGCGGAAACCAGAGTGGGGGACGAGGAAGTTATAAGGGGTCAAAGTCGTGGTTTCTATTATTATTATTGTGACGCTCATGATCGAGATAGTGCACCAAAATTTGGGAATAAGTAGGTCATGACGTAACTAAGTAAAATCTCCAGGGCCGGAACGCTGCTTGGGGTACAAAGGGGCGGTAGGTAGGTATGAGTATAAAAATATAAGGGGTATTTTTGCCATTCGTGATCGGGATAATGCACCAAAATTTGGGAATAAGTATACCATAACGTATCTAAGTAAAATCCCCAGAGCCGGAAACCAGAGTGGTGAACGAGGGTAGTTATAAGGAGTAAAAGTCGCTGTTTTTATTTTTTTTTTGTAACGCTCATGACGGAAATTGTGCACCAAAACTTGGGAATAAGTAGGTCATGGCGTAACTAAGTAAAATCTTCAGTGGCGGAACGCTGCGTGGCCGACAAGGGGGTGGGGGCAGGGGTGAATATAAAAATTATAAGGGGTTTTTTGTGACGTACCTGGTCGAGATAGTGCACCAAAATTTGGGAATAAGTAGACCATGAGATACCTAAGTAAAATCCGCAGAGCCGGAAACCAGATTGTCGGACGAGGGTAGTTATAAGGGGTAAAAGTCGCGGTTTTTATTACTTTTTTGTAACGCTCATGACGCTTTTGTCCCACCAAAATTTGGGAATAAGTAGGTCATGACGTAACTAAGTAAAATCTCCAGGGGCGGAACGCTGCTTGCGGTACAAAGGGGTGGTAGGCAGGTATGAGTATAAAAATATAAGGGGTATTTTTGCCCTTCGTGATCGAGATAGTGCACCAAAATTTGGGAATAAGTAGATCATGACATAACTATGTAAAATCTCCAGAGGCGGAATCCTGCGTGGGGGACAAATGTTGTGCTGCGTCACAGAAAAAATAATACAAACTGCGAATTTGACCCCTTAAAACTAGCCTCATCCCAAACTCTGGTTTCCGGCTCTGGGGATTTTACTTAGTTACATCATGTTCTACTTATTCCCAAATTTTGGTGCATATGTCGATCACGAACGGCAAGAAAAACCCCTTATATTTTTATACTGACCCCTCCCTATCACCCCTTTGTACCCCAAGCAGCGTCCTGCCCCTGGAAATTTTACTTAGTTACGTCATGACCTATTTATTCCCAAATGTTGGTGCTTTATTTCTATGATGAACGTCACAAAAATTATAATAAAAACCGCGACTTTTACCCATTATAACTATCCACGTCCACCACTCTGGTTTCCGGTTCTGGGAATTTTACTTAGTTATGTTATGGTCTACTCATTACCAAATTTTGGTGCACTATCTCAATCACGAACGTCACAGAAAGCCCCTTATAATTTTTATATTCACCCCTGCCCCCACCTCTTTGTCGGTCACTCAGCCTTCCCCCCTGGACATTTTACTTAGTTGCGTCATGACCTACTTATTCCCAAATTTTGGTGCACTATCTCGATCATGAGGGTCACAAAAGAAAATAATAAAAACCGCGAATTTGACCCCTTATAACTACCCTTGTCCCCCACTCTGGTTTCCCTCCGTTGGGGAAAATCATGTACACAACTAATTCAACATATACCCGTATAGTTTTTCCATATTACTTATCACTAGACTTAGGCAAATATGCAAATAAAAAAGTATGAAATATGTGCATAAATATGCAGTATTTTACCCAAAAATATGCATTTTTTCTAGAAAATATGCATGTAATAAAAACAATATTCACAACGTTTTTCTATTTATAATCTTCACATGTTTTATTAATTAACAAATGTATTTTACAAACCAAGCTTATGTAATTAAATATTCAAGTATTTTAACAAATAAATGATATTATTTCAAATTGTGGTAACAATAAATTATCAAATGCTGTTCAAAAATTTCAATTTTTTTCAAATTTACTATAATAGTTGGTTCTAAATTAAGTGGTTCGGAAAATGTCTCAGCTAATACTTGAACCACTTCAGAAAGGACCTGGTAACTAGTGTTTATTTCCATGGTTGCTTTAAATTTCTGGAAAATTTTCTTCCCAATATGTATTACTTTTAATGTTTTGACACAATGATACAAATTCTTTTATTAAAAATGTACTGTGTAACAATGATAATTTGGAAGATTCTAATAATTGGTTAATAGTTTTCTAAAAACTATAGTTTGCTTTTATGAATGGCATTGAACTGTTTATTTTCGCCATTTTCACAGCACAATAATTATTCACAATTACAAAGACATTTGTTCATGGATTGTTTTAAAACAAAAGTGAAATGGACCGTCAAAATAAAAATTTTTACCTAGAGATATAAACTGGCAGATGTTGGAACCCCTGTATCAAGGACAAAACGTAACAAAACTATAAAAATTTGAATACCAAACGATTATAAAGAAAATCAAATATTGAGATTTTCAAGCTATTTTTTACATTGTTACCAGAGTATAAAAAGATATATGTATTGTTATGATCTGCTTTCTATTACTTTTATAAGTATTAATTAGTATTTATTTGATTACCTAATTATTTAATTGTCGCAAATCATACATAGAAAATATTAAGAAAAAAATCTCAGGGTGCCTTTTGTCATAAAACATTTAATCAAATTATCTTAGGTTATACTTATCCTTTCTCGTAACTTCAGTATCTCTTAGTTGATACTTATCGGGATAAAATAGGAAAAGGAAATGAATAGAAATATCATAAATAAGCACATACAAATATCTTTATTATCAAAAGCAATGCTCTGTAAATTTATCAATTAAATCCTGTGGGCAGAACTGTCCAAAAGAAACTTTTACCATATAAATTAAACTAATTCAAACAAATATTTATCTCTTTGTTCTTGATATCTTTAATAAAACAAGCTAAACAAACAAATTTGGTGTTCGCAAGATTAATTATACTTCCTATTAAATTTTTTAAATGTTGGAACCTTAAATTCATATGCTTTTACGTAAAAAAACTGACTTCTGATTATAAAGAAAATATATCATATAGGCTATTGACTGACCTTTTTGATTCACACACAATGATGTCTCCTCTTGACCCAAACAGCTCCTCCTTGTTGATTATGTTAGGCTACCAATCAAAGCCCTCTCCTTTCTCAGCAAAAATCCAGCAGCATACCAGCAACTATTTCTCCAAAACACCAGCTAGGCTTCCTTTGACCAGGACTCGTTCAATAAACTCCAAATCTCTCTCCTCTCTTTCTCTCAACAATAATCTCCTGAGACCCAAATATATTTTTTACCTTGTGTCACAAATAATTTTAATAACGATAATTCTTGTAACTTACTCTCTTGGACTTTACAGAATCAAAGAGGTATTTCTTCTCGATTTGATTTGTCTCTCGTTCCACTTTTCAGCTACTCTCACTATCAACACAACCACTAGTACTTGCTTCTGTACTACTCACGAAAACTTTTGACTGCTCCTCTCGGATGCCAGTAACACAATGATTTTTTCTTTTCCAAACTGTCTCAACATTCAAACCTCCCTTTCACCATTCCAAGTTGCCAAGCCAATCAGAAACATTTCTCTCCACCTTACTCTTTTTCATTCGAAAAACCCAGTCATTCTTTCAAACAATATTTCTACTCAACTAATCACTTTTCGGATACCATTAGTTTTTCTAAAAACTAATAATTACAGCTCCCTGTGGATTCTACCTTTCACGTAACAAAACAAATGTCTTTAATTCTTCATGGAAAAACTCATTAAGAAGAAACCACCTTGCGTGAAAGCTAACTTCTAATAAATATTTACAAATTACAGGAGGTATCAAATTTATGTGCCCGCGTTATATTAAAAACATTAAATTTTTATTCTATCTTTGATTGATAAATTGATACACAATAGTATAGTTACAACCAAAATTTCAAATTATATGCACTTTATGCACATTTATATAAAAATATGCAAAACTGTAAATTTTTGCATTTTTTATGCAAAATATGCAAAATATGCAAGTTGCATATTTGCCTAAGTCTACTTATCACGCACAAAATCCGCTTCTATCTCTCCGACTACAAGAGTAACTGAACCAATACAGAATAGCTATCATTTGATATTGTTATGGTATCTGAAAATCCGAAAACCGCGCTAGCAACAAGCGGGCTCCCGAAACTCGTCTTTAATGGTCCAATATTATACCTGTTTGGAGAAGGTTTTAGATCAATTTTATTTGTATACTTCGGCTTTTGGCTGTACCTTTATTTTCTATTTGTTCAGGAAAGTTCTGGATTTATTTCCTTAGGCATATTATAACAGACAATTTGAATGCATGAGTTTAGTTTTTTAATTTACGCGTGTCGTGGCAAATAAATTGTAAATTATATACGTACATTATATGTGTTAGTTTTAAAGGTTTTAGTATATTATAAGATATTGTTAATATTAAATGTATTAAATAATAAGTGTGTGTAATTAAAAGAATATAAATTAAGTGTCTTTATTTAAATGTAAGTGTTAAAAATAATAAAATCATTAATTTAGTAAAAATATAACTTTGATAAAATTGAAAATGTAATTTTTTTAATTTTATGGGTGGCTTTCCTCTTAATTTAGTTTGGACCTGGTATTAACACTTTCATATTCTCTTAACCCCTTAACTACCGTAAAGTACACAACTGTCAGTAAACAATATTTATCTAAATTAACGCACCACAAATACGTCTGCTTTGTTAATTTCGATTTCTTAATAGATATAAACGTGTAAACCAAGACTTACCATCATAAGAGGTTCTTCGTGCGAAACATGCAGCGTGGGCGTCCCAGGAGGTCCTGCAGCCGACGTGGCCCATTCCGCAGAGCTAACCCTGCGAGCGCTCGGTCGCGGCAACATCGGGGAAGCCCCGATAGAGCGGTCCCTACTCGCCGCTTCCCGCATCGCCTTTCGCAAGCGAGCTTCTTTCGGGTTGTACACGTAATCTGGAAAAGAAAGAAGGAGAAAAGAAATAAGTGCAGTTAATCGATATCGTGAAATATACGTGGGATTAGGTATTCTTATTGGTGCAGTAGAGACATGTGAATTTTAATAAATAATTTTGCTGGTTTGGCACGAGATTTATTTGTGAATTAGGAAAGGCCTTTGCATCGGAATTTAGTGGATTAGGAATTGAAATGAAAGAGATCATTAATAACGGTAAACTGAATGCCAAAATACTTAAAAGTCTTCGATTCAGCCAAATCGTTTCGTTTCTTTTTTTGGTAACAATGTTTTATTATTATACAAAAAATAGTACCTATCATTTATATCATTTTAACTGTATAATATTTCTGAAGTCCAAGAAGTGAATTAAAAAAATAGTACCATTTATACCTACAGTTTTAAAGTATGCTAAATTGGCTGAAGTTACTATTAGACAAGGCGAAAACGGCGGGTTCTTTTGGAGCAAATATTCCCAAGAGATTTTTTTTGCATAATCACATTCGTGAGACATTCCAGAATAAGATTTAAGAAGTCGCCCACGTGAAAATTTGTCCAATTTTTTTAACAATTTTTTTAATCATATTACAAAAAATCAATATATTTCGCCCGGATAATTTTTTTAAGTCTTTGGACTATTCTGGGTAAAAAAAATCTCTTATATTTTTTCTCTAAAATTGATCGTTTTCGAGGTAAAAGCATTTTAAAATTGAAAAAAAAGGAAAAATGGTGATTTTCAAGGCTTAATAACTCGGTTAAAGTTATTACTATTATGAAAGTCATAAAGTGACTAAATCAACGTTTATAGCCCTCCCTACAAGATCCTGAAGAAATTTTTGTCATTATTTGATTACTAAGCTCTTATTTTTAAGTAAAAATAATGAGCGCCATGCACGTATTAGGCGGCCGTCCATGATGAGTGCGAAAGAGATGTCATTCAGGCAGTCCATGGCGCGTCTCACTCGCACTCACATTTACAGCCGCGTCAATACGATCGTACCGCTCATTATAGTGCGGCAGATTCGTGCAAATATTATAAGAATTGTGCATTTAACGATAGAAGCATATAATTTGGACCACATATACTACACATATAAAGGTTCAAATTTAGATAGGAGGCCATCTCAGATTTTGCCTTTTACAAAAATGGCGGGGATTCAAAATGGCGACTATACATATGTGACTAATAGCACGAAAACTTTTGAACGAGACTTCAGATTTCAACCAAATTTCGTATATAGGTTCCCTTTTTTGATGGAATAGATCGAGGTCTTGAAACCGAAGAATAGGTATACCAGAAGTTGTGTTTTTCCTGTTTTTAATGTAAAAATATGTGGTTATTTTCAATTCTTTCACCCTGTACCTATTAATTTTTCAAAAAGTAAATACGGCCATTAAAAAGAATGTTTAAATATTTTTTAGGAAGTATTTTTAACTTTTTAGTTATGTTAATTACCATATAATAAATGCAAAACGTATCTTCACATGTACCTATATGCGGCAGATTCGTGCAAATATTATAAGAATTATTGTGCGTTTAATGGTAGAAGCATATAATTTGGACCACATATACAACACATATAGAGGTTCAAATTTAGATACGAGGCCATCTCAGTTTTTGTTCCTTTACAAAAATGGCGGGCATTCAAAATGGCGAATATACATATGTGACTAATAGCACGATAACTTTTGAACGAGATGTCAGATTTCAACCAAATCTGGTATAAAGGTTCTTATTTTGATGAATAATATCGATGTCTTGAACCGGAAGAATCGGTTTAACAAAATTTGTGTTTTTACTGTTATTTTTTATGTAAAAATATGTTATTTCTTTTTCAGTTCTTTCACCCTGTATATATTAATTTTTAAAAGAGGTAATACTCACGTTGAAAAGAGCGTAAAAATATTTTTTAGAAAATATTTTGAACTCTTTAGTTATATTAATTGCCATTTAATAAATGCATAACGTATCTTCACATGTAGGTACCTATGTGCGGCAGATTCGTGCAAATAAGAACATAAGAATTATTGTGCATTTAAATGGTAGAAGCATATAATTTTATAATTTGGACCACACATACTACACATACAAAGATTCAAATTTAGATATGATGCCATCTCAGATTTAGTGTTTTACAAAAATGGCGGGCATTCAAAATGAATCTGCCGCCCATTGGTAGATCTGAACATACGTTATGAATTTATTAAATGGTAATTAACACAACTGATAAGTTCAAAATATTTCCTAAAAAATATATTTTCACTCTTTTCAATGGCGGTATTACCTTTTTGAAAAATTTATATATACAGGGTGAAAGGACTCAAAAAGGAACAACATATTTTTACATAAAATAAAATAGTAAAAACACAAATTCTGCTAAACCGGTTTTTCCGTTTCAAGGCCTTGATATTACTCATCAAAAAATGAACCTATATACAAAATTTGGTTGAAATCTGGCGTCTCTTTAAAAAGTTATCGTGCTATTAGTCACATATGCATAGTCGCCATTTTGAATGCCCGCCATTTTTGTAAAAGGAACAAAAACTGAGATGGCCCCGTCTCTAAATTTGAACCTTTATATGTGTAGTATATGTGGTCCAAAATATATGTTTCTACCATTAAATGCTCAATAATTCTAATAATATTTACACGAATCTGCCGCATATAGGTACATGTGAAGATACGTTTTGCATTTATTAAATGGTAATTAACATAACTAAAAAGTTAAAAATATTTCCAAAAAAATATTTTTACGCTCTTTTTAATGGCGGTATTTACTTTTTTAAAAATTAATACATACAGGGTGAAAGAATTGAAAAAAACAGCATATTTTTACATAAAAACTAGGAAAAACACAACTTCTGGTAAACCGGTTCTTCTGGTTCAAGACCTTGTACATCAAAAAAAGAACCAATATACCAAATTTTGTTAAAATCTGAAGTCTCGTTCAAAAGTTATCGTGCTATTAGTCACATATGTATAGTCGCCATTTTGAATCCCCGCCATTTTTGTAAAAGTCAAAATCTGAGATGGCCTCCTATCTAAATTTGAACCTTTATATGTGTAGTATATGTGGTCCAAACTATATACTTCTATCAATAAATGCACAATTGTTTCACATATCTGCTGCACTATAAATAATAAATAAAAATAACAGCTTAGTAATAAATTAATGACACAAGTTTTTCTGGATCATAAAGGAGGGGCTTTAAATTTGATTTAGTCACTTTCTGACTTTCATAATAATAATCTTTTTTGAGTTATTAAGTCTTAAAAATGGCCATTTTCACGTTTTTAAAATTTTAAATTGCTTATAACTCAAACACGATCAACTCTAGAGAAAAATTATAAGAGATATTTTCTGTCTGGAATGGTCCGGAAAATCTAGAAAAAATTTGGCCGGGCCGAAAATATTGATTTTTGCAATTTGAATAAAAAAAATGTTAAAAAAAATGGACCACTCTTCGCGTGGGCGAAACACACACACACACACACACACACACACACACACACACACACACACACACACACACACACACACACACACACACACACACACACACACACACACTCACACACACACACACACACACACACACACACACACACACACACACACACACACACACACACACACACACACACACACACACACACACACACACACACACACACACACACACACACACACACACACACACACACACACACACACACACACACACACACACACACACACACACACACACACACACACACACACACACACACACACACACACACACACACACACACACACACACACACACACACACACACACACACACACACACACACACACACACACACACACACACACACACACACACACACACACACACACACACACACACACACACACACACACACACACACACACACACACACACACACACACACACACACACACACACACACACACACACACACACACACACACACACACACACACACACACACACACACACACACACACACACACACACACACACACACACACACACACACACACACACACACACACACACACACACACACACACACACACACACACACACACACACACACACACACACACACACACACACACACACACACACACACACACACACACACACACACACACACACACACACACACACACACACACACACACACACACACACACACACACACACACACACACACACACACACACACACACACACACACACACACACACACACACACACACACACACACACACACACACACACACATTCGCGAAGTGCATTCAATAATATGAAACGAATATTATGTAGTAGAGGTCTCAGCTTAAATCTTAGAAAACGAGTACTAAAGTGTTATGTATTTTCTGGTTTTTTTTGTATGGTGTGGCGACATGGACGCTTAATAAGCAATGTCTCAATAGATTGGAAGCATTTGAAATGATGACATATCGAAGAATGCAGAATCTCCTGGACAGACAGTATAACCAATGAAGAAGTAGTAAAAAGAATAGAGAACAGCAGGGAGATCATGGATTCCATCAAAATAAGAAAACAATATTTGGGTTATATAACACGTGGTGATAGATATGTACTTCTAAAATTAATAATGTACGGAAAGACTGAAGGAAGGCGCAGAAGAGGTAGAAGAAAAATGTCCTGGCTGAGAAGCCTCAGAGAATGGTTTGGATGCCGCTCAACTGAGCTCTTTCGGCTGTACTGTCAAAAGTTAGAATAGCAATGATGATTGCCAATCTTCGTCGCGGAGATGGTACGTTTCAGCATCTATCTGGCTTGCAAATTTTAGAAGCCTTTGAGGTGTAACCAAGAAAATGGACCAATAAGTTTTCAATTTAAAAATCTTTTAGTAATATTCTAATATTTTTAAATATTATTAATATTTCTATTAGGATTGAAAACTACTTCATCTTTCAATAGCCAGATGACGCTAGTCACCTAGTCCATTCTGGAATAGCAGGCCTACGTTCTCTTCGATGAGACTCCAACAAGGTCCAGAGGGCTGGACTGCGCTCCGTATTCAAGTTGAAAAATAAGATTGTTTTGCCTTTGTACAAGAATTCATCTGTACTCATTAGATATCTTTTAAAAACACCCTTTAATTATCTACGCTAATTTCTTTCGGTTATTTAAATGTCATCATAAACAATTCCAACCTTCTTTCGTTACATAAACATTGCTGACCTAGATCGTGAGGTGTAATTATACATACAGCCACTATAAACACTTTTCAGGGTCGACGCTGACTTTGCACTTTTAAATATATTTATACAACCAAAACATAATAAGGGAATCCTCATTACACATTCCACATTCGTCATTCTATTTTATTAGATGTAAGATTATTCACATTAAAAGATAGTGTCATCTACACTCCGCGAGACGACGTTACGTAAGTTGCTACCAGCTTGTACTCATGCGAGTATAATAAAACAACTTCAACAGTGAAACGACTATTAATCATTCCACCCCTCGGATAAGGGTTAACCACCCTTACCGGGAGAAGATAGCCCTAGTAATCCTGGACTATCATATGGCGATCCAAGACCAGGGAAGAAACTGAAGTAAACTGGAACGAGAAATGGAAAGAAAAACGTCTATGGCTGAGGATCTGGTACCTCGACCACCCTAGAATACAGTGTGGTATGTAGAAAGGATGGAGACAGCAGGCCTGACATGGAGCTAAATGGACAATGGTATGGAGATGGAACATCGTGGGACAATGGACAATGCCAGGGAACGTGGATCGAGAACTTTTGGTGATACGAACACAAACGTTTAAAGTGGTGAGTCTATATTTTGTTCTTATGGTATTTCCACGATATTTCTTAACAAATGAATGATATAGCAGTAATGTAAGGTATATTTCTAGTATTTTTATCTATTTATTTTTAATTATCTTTATGGGTATTATTGGAATTTTTTTTTAACACATATTAAAGTTATTCACATGGCATATTACCATTATTATTTGAGGTATATATTATTTATATTATTTATTACGAGGGTACATTTTTGCAATTTTTTTTATGATTTTAATATTTGCTATCGTAAATATACACTATCAATATAAATATACGATATAAATATATAACAAATATACGCTATATACATAATACATTTACATTATTATTCTAACTACTTATTTACAAGGGTTAATATAACGTTATTTATTTTTGAACTATTATTTATTATTATTGCAATTTTTTTTTACATATTTTTACCATATATTGACGTATTATTTTATCTCGTTCTTTTTTACTATATATCTATATACCACATATCTATATACACCGTAAGACTATCGAATTTATATTTTCGCTAAGAAGTGCAGGAACTGAGGATAGAAAATTATGTATAAATGAGTAGCAACAAAGTTACTTGGGAAGATTTTGTCAAAATAGTTGAGGAACTTGCACAAGAAGTAGGAAGACAGAGCAGAAGGGTCTTAAAGAAAAAAGTACCGAAATCTAAGGACATACAAGAAGAAGTAACGACACAGCTAATTAAATCCTATAACAAGTTCACGCACTTAACTAAGAAAAACTGGGAAGCACTTTCGGACAAACAGAGGGAAGCGTGCAACAAATATTTTGGAAAAATCAGAGACAAAGTTATACGCTCATTTCAAGCAGTAAATGTAAGAACAGTGGTTCCAAATTCAATACATCAACCAATCGATGAGGAAGTTGAAGAGGAACAAAGCGACGAGGAAGTAGAAGAAGGAAAAAGCGACGAGGAAGTAGAAGAAGAAATAATTAACGACGAAATAAAAGAGGAAAAAGGTGACATAAAACAAGATATAACAATATTAAACATGGCTCTGACAATCAATGATTTTTGAATATCGCAAGCAAGATATTGCCCAACGAGTTCGATGGAAGCGCAGGGAAATTACAACCATTTTTAGACGCATTAGAACTACTTGGAAAATTGGCAGAAGGTCATGAAGACACAGCTGTAACGCTAATAAAAACGCGACTCGCCAATAAGGCTAGGAACCTAATAACCACAGAAGATACGATTCCACGGATAGCTGAAGCACTGAAGAAAGAACTAAGAGGTGATAGTCCGAAGAATTTAATAGCCAAATTAGCCAAGAAAAGGCAAGGGCATAGAGATGCAGCAGTGTACGCATCTGAAGTGGAAGAGTTAGCAGAACAATTAAAAGTAGCATACATAGCGGAAGGAATGCCACTGGAGTTAGCGAAGAAATATACGACGGAAACAGTAGTAACAACAATGAAACGAAACGTTAATGCAGAGAAAGCTAAGCTAATACTGGAAGCAGGTAACTTTACATCACCGCAGGAAGTAGTATCTAAATTTTTATCGATCGATACGACTGAAGAAAATGCACAAGGAAGAGTCTTAAATTATAGGACAAACTACGAGAATAGGAGAGGACAGCAGCAATACAGAAGAGGATACCATAACAAATATGACAGAGGAAGAAGAAATAACTTCGGACAACGGAACGAAGGAGAAGCAACGGACAATCAACGAAATTATTCGAACAGAAGATACAGACAATTTAACAATCAAACATACAGAGGAAACCAGAGAGGAGGACGTAACAGGAACGTAAGGTTACTAGAGATAGAGGACAGTCAAGAAGAACAAGAAAACCAGCAGTTGGGGTTTTGAATGAACAAGAAGTTGGAAGCACACAGGCAGAAATAAAATATAACATTTACAACTTCGACCTGAACCTAACGAACTTTGTACGAATGAAAACAGGAATCCTTGAAAACACAAGCACCTTTATCATAGACACAGGAGCTGATATTTCAATACTAAAACGTTCACAAGATTTTATGAAGAAACAGGTGAAACCAAACACAAAGGCGAAAATAAAAGGAGTCACTAAAGGAGAGTTGCAAACAATGGGAGAAGTTGAGACAACACTAGAAGTAAAAGGAACTCGATTAGAACACATCTTTCAATTGGTAGAACCTAACTTTCCAATTCCAACAGACGGAATCATTGGGAGAGACTTTATTTCTAACTTTCAATGTATACTGTACTACGCAAACCTTAAAATGCACATTAAAGAGGACAACGATTGTTACATTAGTACGAAAATTCTGGATAATATAGATAATGACACCATAAAAATACCACCCCGATGTGAAATTTACAGAATAGTCAAAATTTTTCAAACGCTAAGGAACGACAGGATAGTGGAGCAACAAGAAATACAACCAGGAATATTCATAGCAAGAGCAATTATTTCAAGTAATAATCCATACATCAAAATTTTGAACACAACATACGAAACAGTAAATGTAGAGGCAAGCACAATCAGGACGTTGGACATTAAACTATTCAATATATATAGACTAGTCAACGACCGCACTGATAGGAAAAAAGAATTACGAGAATCACTGAAATTAGACATACCAGAATATATACGAGATAACTTAGTATCCTTATGCGAAGAATATGCAGACATATTCGCCCTAAGGCATGATATGTTAAACTGTAACAATTTCTACGAACAGAAACTAAGAGTTAAAGACCAAACTCCGGTATATATCAAGAATTATAGGACATCTCATGCGCAAACAGAGGAATTAAATCGACAAGTACAAAAACTAAGAGACCAAGGAATCATAGAACCATCTACATCCGAGTACAACAGCCCAGTAGTACTGGTACCGAAAAAAGCTATAGATGGAGGAAAAGCATGGAGATTATGCATAGATTTTAGACAATTGAACAAGAAGATAGTTACAGACAAATTCCCATTACCAAGAATAGATTCGATATTAGATCAACTAGGAAGAGCAAAATGGTTTTCAGTTATAGATTTAATGTCAGGTTTTCATCAAATACCATTAGAAAAGTCATCGAGAAAATACACATCGTTTAGCACGGAAAACGGAGCATTTCAATTTACCAGATTACCTTTTGGATTAAATGTAAGCCCGAATAGCTTTTCAAGAATGATGTCAATAGCATTTTCAGGATTAACACCAGACAAAGCATTTCTTTACATGGACGATATCGTAGTAATTGGAATATCTGAAAAACATCACCTAGACAACCTGAAAAAGACATTTGAGACATGTCGAAAATTCAATTTGAAACTTAACCCAGGAAAATGTAAATTTTTTAGAAGGGAAGTAACATATTTAGGGCATGATCTTTCTCAAGAGGGAGTATCACCCGACAAAGCGAAGTATGCAGCACTTGAACAATATCCGACACCTAAGACAGCGGAAGAAACAAAGAGATTTGTAGCATTTTGCAACTATTATAGACGTTTTATTAAAAATTTTGCGGAAATATGCAGACCACTCAACAGATTATCGAGCAAAGGAGTAGAATTTTTTTGGTCTGAGGAGTGTGAAAAAGCATTCAAAAAGCTTAAAGCATCTCTGACGAAACCACCAATTTTAAAATATCCTGATTTCAACAAACATTTTATCCTAACAACAGACGCATCCAATGAGAGTTGTTCAGCAATCCTAAGTCAAGATTACAACGGAATAGACCTACCTATAGCATATGCATCAAGAAGTTTTAGTAAAGGAGAATGTAATAAACCTATAATCGTTAAGGAATTACTAGCGATTCATTGGGGAATTAATTATTTTAAATGTTATATATATGGAGCACCAACATTCAAAGTAAAAACAGACCATAAACCTTTGACACACCTATTTGCAATGAAAGAACCAACCTCAAAACTCACGAGGATCAGATTAGACCTAGAAGAATATGACTTCGAAATAGAGTATATAACAGGGAAAAGTAACTACGCAGACAGCCTTTCAAGAATAACATTGCATCAACTAAAGAACCTATACATAGACAACACCCATATACTAGTTATAACAAGAGCTCAAGCAAGAGAAAAGGAGAAGGAAGCAAGACAAACAAAGGCTGAAAGTGAACTCGCACTACAGCCAGAAGCCACCAAAAGACAGTAAGGAAGGTACTAAATAATTTAGAGGCGCATAGACTACCAATTTTGTCCTTTGGAGCAGAACTAATCTCACCAAGACTGAGTATTAGGGCCAAAAACAAAATAAAATGCAGCAAAAGCATAGCCACAGGATTGGATCATTTCGATTTAAACCAAGCGTTGGCACAGCTCGATAAGCTGGCGGTAGAGAATGCAGTACGTAAAGTAAAGATATACGTAAATGATATTATTTTTAAATTGTGCACAATTGATGAATTTATTAAAGAAGGAAATAAAAAATTGAAGAATATAGAAATATACATATGTGAAGTACCAGAAACAATAAAAGATGACAAAGAAAAACACAGATTAATAGAAGAATACCATAATCACCCGATGTTCGGAGGACACGTAGGGAATAATAGACTAATAAAGAAGCTAAAGGCAAGATTCCGATGGAAAAAGTTGGAAAAAGACGTAAGAAAATACGTTAAACAATGCCACAAATGTCAATTAATTATAAATTATAAATTAGCATTACTTGCAAAATTTTCTGCCCGTAGTCAGAAAATTCTTAGGAGGGAAAGGTGTACAAGAATTCATCTGTACTCATTAGATATCTTTTAAAAACACCCTTTAATTATCTACGCTAATTTCTTTCGGTTATTTAAATGTCATCATAAACAATTCCAACCTTCTTTCGTTACATAAACATTGTTGACCTAGATCGTGAGGTGTAATTATACATACAGCCACTATAAACACTTTTCAGGGTCGACGCTGACTTTGCACTTTTAAATATATTTATACAACCAAAACATAATAAGGGAATCCTCATTACACATTCCACATTCGTCATTCTATTTTATTAGATGTAAGATTATTCACATTAAAAGATAGTGTCATCTACACTCCGCGAGACGACGTTACGTAAGTTGCTACCAGCTTGTACTCATGCGAGTATAATAAAACAACTTCAACAGTGAAACGACTATTAATCATTCCACCCCTCGGATAAGGGTTAACCACCCTTACCGGGAGAAGATAGCCCTAGTAATCCTGGACTATCATAACTGAATTGCAACTGAATAAAAATGGAATTTTTATTTTATTTTTATATTGGTCGTTACTTCTTTGAGTAACTAGGTCCATTTTCTGTTGGAATTTACCAGCTGAACAGACGGGGTCGTGAATTGTAAGTTTTTGAATTCCCTCTTATCTTCTTCGCTTCAGCATCCATCTGGCTTGCAAATTTTAGAAGCCTTGGAGGTGTTACCAAGAAAATGGACCAATAAATTTTTAATTTAAAAATATTTTAGTAATATTTTAATATGTTTAACTATTATTAATATTGCTATTAGGATTGAAAACTACTTCATCTTTCATTAGCCAGATGACGCTAGTCACCTAGTCCATTCACGTCAGTTGCGGTGTGGGGGATAAACTCTCGGTGTTGGTCAATTGGAGTATGGAGTAGCAGGCCTACGTTCTCTCCGATGAGACTACAACAAGAGTCGAGAATCGTCGATTCAGAGGGCTGGACTGCGCTCCGTATTCTAGTTGAAAAATAAGATTGTTTTGCCTTCGCATTGCAACTGAATAAAAATGGAATTTTTATTTTATTTTTATATTGGTCGTTACTTCTTTGAGTAACTAGGTCCATTTTCTGTTGGAATTTACCAGCTGAACAGACGGGGTCGTGAATTGTAAGTTTTTGAATTCCCTCTTGTCTTTTTCGCTTCAGCATCCATCTGGCTTGCAAATTTTAGAAGCCTTGGAGGTGTTACCAAGAAAATGGACCAATAAGTTTTCAATTTAAAAATCTTTTAATGATATTTTAATATTTTTAAAAATTATTAATATTGCTATTAGGATTGAAAACTACTTCATCTTTAAATTATATCAATTAAGTTATACTATGGAGATACAAAAATTAGCAGCTTTAAAAAATAATATAAAGAAAGTAATAAATAACACTAATGGCTAATATTAATATGTTGCAATGGAACGGTAGGTCAGTTTTAGCAAATAAAAGTATTTTAGAAAGGTATCTTTTGATAAAAATATTTCTATTTGTTTTTTGTCGGAAACTTGGTTTAAAAGAAATATGAATATTCATTTTTCAGGATATAATATATATAGAGAAGATAGACATGATGGATATAGGGGAGTGGCCTTGCTGCTTAAAAGCAGTTTGGCTGTTTATCCAAATCCATTATATCATAAAATAAATAATGTAATGACTATTAGCATAGCTGTCCGATTACCTCCAGGAAAAACAATAAACTTGTACTCAATATATGTTAAACCTACATTAAATATTTCACAGAATGATTGGAAAAATTTTTTTGGTAGTTTGAAAAAACCATTTTTGGTAGGTGGTGATTTTAATTGTCATAACGTTGCTTGGGGTTGTAGTACTACGGATCGTTTGGGGAAAAATTTATTAGAGGCCATTGATGAATGTAATTTAATATATTTAAATAATGGCAAATAAACTATTTTGTCTAGACGGGGAAGTATTAATAAGTCGACAATAGATATTACTATTTCTACAGCCGATGTTGTTAATTTATTTGACTGGGACGTGGATGATAGGACATTAGGTTCAAATCATTATGTAATTTTAATGAAGATAAATTTGAATTATAACGTTAATAATATTAATTATACTAAAAAAATGGAATATAGAGAATGCAGATTGGACGCTTTTTTCTCCTCTTATGGAACAATATGCTGAAATTAATAAAAACATAATGACTGCCATAGCTTTATTGAAGAATTTAAAAAAATGTATTAAAATTACTGTTCCAGAGACGAAAAAATCGTTTTACGCAAAATTTAATAAGATTTGGTGGAATCCAGATAGACTGGGAGATATTATACAGAAGTTCAGCTACGATTTTCTAAGTCCTGCCTTTTGCAATACTGGAACGGTAGACGATGTACTTACAATCTGTGGAAACATCCACAAATTTCCTGTGACATTTTCCTGTAAAAATTAGATTTTCCCAAAAAATAAAAATAGGGTTCTGCGATGAATTTCTAAGTCCTGCCATATCCGTAGAATGACAGGATACTATCGATTTTATGAAGAAAATTTTTTGAGCAGGAGGGTTGCAAACGGGGTAACGGAGTATATATATAACAAACATGTAAGGAAAATAATGAAATTTTCATGATTTTCTAGGTCCTGCCAACTAAATAAACTAAACATATTTATTTCAAAATGATCAAAAAAAAATATTGGCATGACGTCTCCTAATGTTTAAGTATACTTGTCCCTTGGAAAATTCTGCGGAAAATTTTCACCCTGATTCCGTGATTTTCTTAGTCCTGCCTTTAAAAAGTTATAATACTCAAATACAATCAATACCTTTTAGGTACTCGGCTGGAAGGTTAAACGGTTCTTGTAAGACGGCAGGAGTCCTAGATTTGTAAGAAAATTCGTGAAAAAGCCAACGATTTTCTGAGTCATGCCATTTTGCACATGTTTCAAGAATCTTAATATAAGTCTATTTACAAAGAGGCAGGATGGTTTTATGGTTATTTTGTATACACGGTGGGGCATTAGTGTGACAAAGTCCAATTACTCGTTTGTCGTAAGATATACGAAAAAAGTTATTTAGGTAAAACATGGGCCACAGATAGGACTATGATTTAACAGTATTTTCTAATATACAGGGCTACCCGTTTTCACAGGGTGACACAAATTTATGTTTTTTTAAATGGAATACCCTGTATATTTTTACATTTTTGGATTCTACTCGATGTTCTCTTTAATAAAATATAGTGTTTTGAAATATTATAGGAGGTAGTTTAAAATATAATTACGTTTTTTTGTTAATTTTGTAGGAACATTCACACCCTATACATATTGTTAGTGATTTGATATCCAAACTTCTATTAGTTTATGTTTAAACGATTTTTAATATAGTCTACTATTGTCAGTTATTAATAGTATACCAAAATGTTTAATTTTAGTATACGGGGTTGGTTGAAACTCGGAATGAGTATTTTCTGAGTTTTCTTAAATGGGACACCCTATATTTTAGTATTATAATAAAATGATATTTTATGGTACCTTTTTATTTGCTAAGCATTTTCTGTACCATATTTATATATTAATTTCGGCAGTAAATTCATACAGACAGATTACTCATGTGGTTTTTGGGGTTTCTGAACAAGAATGTCACATTAGAACAGATCTTTACCTAGTGCTCAGGGTGACTAATATACACGCCATATTCTTAAATTTCGAGGCTTTCAGACACTAAAGTGTTACAAGTAGATTACACGAGGAGTTTGGTGGTTGCTGAACATGAATACGCCATCAGAATCGACCTCCAAAAACTCTCTAAATTCGAGATCAGTCACCCTGGGCACCAGGAGCTCCGAGGGTCGGTTGTAATGTCATATTTGTGTTCGGCCATCCCAAAAACCCTCGAATAATCTGTTTTCTTTAATTTATTGCCGATATCCCACGAAACTCCAGATGACGTGCCTTAGCAGCACCTCTGGGCACTAGGTGATTCGGAGGTCGGTTCTGCTTGCGTATTCGTAACTCCATAAACCTCTCAAATAACAAAATTTTGCCCTTAATACACTAATTTTGACAGGTTTATGCACTTTTGGATGCATGTTATGCACTAAAATACAACTTCCACCCACTTTTATTTGAATTTGAAAAAAATTTGAAAAAAATTAAAAAAAAACGGTGTATTTGCCGACATAAAGCAAGAGTAACTTTTAGTACTAAAATACCTCATAATTTAATACTCTACTCTCAAAAATGTCTAAAAAATTTAAAGACCAATAAGTTATGAGATAAAATATCCGTTGATCTACCCAAGACGGATGCCTATGACCAGTACTAGATATTCACAATTGATAAAATCGATTCATCTCTGGAAGAGAAATAAACGTAGCAGTTTTCGTTTTCCTAAATAGAATTTTTCTAAATTCTTTTAAACTCAAAAAACCAAAAAACGAAAAATTTTTCAAATCGATTTTTCTAGAACACTGCGTATTCTTCTGAGTTAAAGCAAAAGTTCCTTTTAGTACAAAACTATCCCAGAATCTAATAATCCAGTGTCAGAAATGCTTAAAAGTTAGACAGAAAAGTTATTCGATAAAATATCCGTTTCCGTACCCAAAACGGACCCCTATGACCGGTACTAAAAATTGACAATTGATAATTGACATTTGACAATTGACCTCTGGAAGATAAATAAGTGTACCAGTTTTCGTTTTTCCAAATAAAAGCGTTCTACAGCTATTTTAAAGAAACTAATTACAATACTTCGATATGCTTCTTCTAGACGAAGCATATCGAAGTAGAGGTCGTCCGCCAACCAGATGGTCTGATGATATCAAACAGATCGACAGAAACTTGATGCAGACAGCACAGGACAGAAATGCATGGAGAAGACTGAGGGAGACCTATATCCAGCATTGGATAGATCCGGGTTGAATTATGACGATGATGAATTACAAGACGCCATCTTTAAAGAGCTTTAGCTTTCCACGGAAGCATTTTTGAACTAGGTGAATTAAGTTAAATTTTCTTAAAATTATCTGAGGAATCTCCGGTTTTCGTTTGTTATGCGAGGTTCTGGACACCCTGTATAATATAATGGGCAGGTAAATTCCCTACTATAACCAATAAATTGTAAAAATTGTTTATTTACTTTTATTGCGTTTACTTAGATAAAAATATGATCTAATCACTTAAAATAAAGATGTTACAGTTTGCTATTAGATTTGAAAAGTGTGTAAAAATTCCGAGACATTATTCAGGAAAATAATATTTAATAGGATACGATTGTTTTAATGATATACAAATTAATTTTTTGTATTATTCATCTTTGCGGTTATCCTGCCAAGTTGTAAACGGTTTTAGATTAGTGTTTTTTGAGCATACTCGACATGGTATGACTCAGAAAATTGTGGTGATATGAATATGTTTGTATAACACCCTGAAATAATTTTACAGACACACAATTTAATTTTTTTATACGAAATAACTATACAACCATCCTGCCTCTTTGAAAATATATTTATATTAACCTTCTTGATATATGTGCGAAATGGCATGACTTAGAAAATCGTGTAATTTTCCACGAATTTTCTTACAAATTTTTTAACTATATATAGTAAAAAAGTGTAACTAAACATCCTGCCATTTTGAATAATGTCTACTGAAATTATTTATTTTATAACAAAATTTATTTTATGACTTAGAAAATCACGGAACCAGAGTGAAAATTTTATACAGAATTTTCCAAGAAACAAGTGCAGTTAAACATTAGGTTACGTCATGCCAACATTTTTTTGGTCATTTTGAAATAAATATGATTAATTTATTAAGTTGGCAGGACTTAGAAAATTATGAAAATTTCATTATTTTCATTACATGTTTGTATATCTGTATACTCCCTTAGTCCTTTTGCAACCGTCCTGCCCAAAAAATTTTCTTCATAAGATAGATAGTATCCTGTTATTCTATGGATATGGCAGGACTTAGAAATTCATCGCAACTCCCAATTTTTTTTTACATGGAAAATATAATTTTCACAGGAAAATGTCACAGGAAACCCGTGGATTTTTCCACAAATTGTAAGTACCTTCTCTAACCTTTCAGTATTGCAAAGGGCAGGACTTAGAAAATCGTGGTTGAACTTCTGTTAATATCTCCCGGTTTAAGAGTGTAGTAGGGCAATCAAGCAACAACAATTAGCACAAACAGTATAAAAAACAAGGAACAATTGAAAATTACATTAACTACAACAAATGCACAGCTATTACTAAAAAAATAATAAAACAAAGTAAAAGAAAAGCATGGAGAGAATTTTGTGTCTCTTTAAGTAGAAACACAAATATTAAAACCATTTGGAGTCAAATACGAATGTTAAATAATGCCTATAAACCACCCATAATTTCAGTTATGGAAGGAGATTGGATAGCAAATTTTTTTAATAAAATTTGTCAACCGGGTCCTGCTAAAAATATCATATATTCGACTAATGTAGAAGAACATTATTTAGTAAAATCATTTAGTATGAATGAATTAGAAGCGAGTATAAAAATAAACAAAAACACAGCTCCAGGACTTGATGATGTTCAGTATATCATGATAAGTAAATTGGGAGAAGAGGCTAATAATATGCTACTGGCAATTTACAATAAAATATGGAATACCGAATGTTATCCATCAAGTTGGAATGAGTTTATAGTTTTACCCTTTCTAAAATCATACAAAAATCCAGAAATGCAAGAATTATATCGAGGAATCTCGTTAGGATCTTGTATTAGTAAAACATTTGAAAGAATGATAAAGTGGAGGCTGGAGTAATGGTTAGAATCTAATTGAAAAATACCGGCTTCACAATTCGGATTTAGAAGAGGATATTCTACCACAGAAAACATAGGTCATCTAGTAACAGATATCAATCTTAGTTTTACTGAAAATAAGTCTTTATTTATGGACGTAGAAGGAGCATACGATAATGTCAATCTTAGTATTCTATATAACAAAATGTCACTAATTGCTCTTCCGGAAAGTTTTAATAAAAAAATAATTAAGATGTATTCCAACAGAAAAATATTCCTAAGCATTAACAATAACCTTTTAGGACCTCAAATTGCTAGAGATGGATTACCACAAGGAGACATATTAAGTCCAGTATTGTACCTTATATATACACATGATTTAGAAAAAACAGCAAAATTTTCAAAAATTATACAATTTGCAGACGATGTGGTAATTTATCAAGATCACACTGAAATTAATCAAGGAATCAAAAATATCAATGATAACTACATAACAATTAGTAATAGACCAGGGCGCATATTGCTTGAAAATAAATCAAATAACCCGTGTTGAGCTGGCCCCCCCCCCCACTTGCAAAATTTAAAAAACAAATAGCCCTGATTTATGAGCTATTTATGAGCTCTCATATTCCGCAAACTAAAAATTTTGAGCTCGTTCCACTGAGCAGGAATTTAATACCCAAGTGGGGGGGGGCTGAGTCAGCCCCCCCACTACTTAAAAATAGGAATATTGAATCAGTCTTTGCGGCAGAATTACGAGCTATTTATGAGCTCTTGAAATTATATAGTTTCGATTTTTGAGCTCATCCCCTTCACCCCCAAACAACCCTTTAATTGATTTAACTTAAGAGAAAGATGCTGAGAAAACTTAAAATATATCGTATTGCGGATATAATTCCTATAGCTTATATACTCTAAGAATAAACTATTAAATCAAGGGCATTTCGATTATTGAGCTACAACCCCTTCGCAAGAAAACCACCCTATCTTCCCGGCTTAAGAGAAAGTTGTACTTAAAATGCGTTAAACTAATTATTTGGCGACTACATATCATTTAATAATTTATAAGCTTCCAAATTACGCGCATTTAGATCAGTAAATTGCAATTTATTTTGTATAGTGCAGTCATTGAAGGTAAAAATCAACGATTACCTTCAATTTCGGTGAACCTTCATCGATTTTCACGAAAATTGGTCAGTGGTTAGAGGATACGTCAAGAAACAAAGGTGACATGGTACCACCTTGCGCCTTTACCCTGAGGGTGGATACCGCCCCTTCTCCGAGGTGAAAATTATTTTATAAAAAATAACTGCACAAATCAATAAAAGAACAAATTAAAAGCAAAATTTATTATATAAAGTTAATAAAATAAGTCAATACTTTTTAAGTTATTAAAGATCAAAGATTTTAATTATTTGTGAAAAAAAATGCATGTTTTGAAGAGGTTTTTTGTAAATCACTGAAAAACTGTAAGTTTTTACAAAAAAGTTAATAGTAGCTTAATTCGTATAGCTTATATTCTAAGAATAATCTCTAAAATCACGCGCCTTTCGATTATTGAACTACAACCCCTTCGCAAGAAAACCATCCCATATTCCCGGCTTAAGAGAGGGTTGTACTTAAAATAATTTAAATTAATTATTTGTCGACTATATATTGTTTAATAATTTATGAGCTCGCAAAATATACGCATCTCAATTATTGAATTGCCATTTTCTTTCTATAGTGCAGTCACTGAAGGTAAAAATCAACTATGACCTTCGATTTCGGTACATCTCCATTCATTTTCACGAAAATTGGTGAGCGGATTTTGAATCAAAATTTTTGATACTATCAACTTTTTCTGGATCTTATTTTTGATGGGTATTTCTAAGTACTTTGACAAGTATTTAGTACCTAAGTGTTATAAATTGCATCTTTTTCCCGTTATTTAAGCTTGAACCCTTAGATTTGAACAGTCGCGGAAAAAAATATACATTTAATTACCAATAACTTACTTTAAATTAACATTAAAGGTTTTTCAAGTAAGCAATTTATTATATTTTTTATTAGCTTCAATTTTAGTGATGAAAACTTTTTTGTAAAAACTTACAGTTTTTGAGTCATTTATGAAAAATCGCTCTAAAGCATGCATTTTCTTTCCAAAAATTAAAATATTTGATCTTTAATAACTCAAAAAGTATTGATTTATTTTAATCACATTATGTAACAAATTTTGCTTACAATTTGTCCCTCTCTCGATTTGTGGGGTTATTTTTAACAAAGTAATTTTCACTCCCGAGAAGGGGTGACATATACCCCAGGCTAAAACCCCAAGTTGTTATTGTCAATTCGTGAAAATAAATGGAGATTTACCGAAATCGAAGGTAATAGTTGATTTTTACCTTCAGTGACTGCACTATAGAAAGAAAATGGCAATTCAATAATTGAGATGCGTATATTTTGCAAGCTAATAAATTATTAAACGATATGTAGTCGCCAAATAATCAATTTAAATTATTTTAAGAACAACTCTCTCTTAAGCCGGGAAAATGGGGTCGTTTTCTTGCGAAGGGGTTGTAGCTATATAATCGAAAGGTTCGTGATTTAAGGGTTTATTCTTAGAATATAAGCTATAAGAATTAAACTACTATTAACTTTTTTGTAAAAATTTACAGTTTTTCAGTGATTTACAAAAAACCTCTTCAAAACATGCATTTTTTTCACAAATAATTAAAATCTTTGATCTTTCATAACTTAAAAAGTATTGACTTATTTTATTAACTTTATATAATAAATTTTGCTTTTAATTTGTTCTTTTATTGATTTGTGAAGTTATTTTTTATAAAATAATTTTCACCCCGGAGAAGGGGCGGTATCCACCCTCAGGGTAAAGGCGCAAGGTGGTACCATGTCACCTTTGTTTCTTGACGTATCCTCTAACCACTGACCAATTTTCGTGAAAATCGATGAAGGTTCACCGAACTTGAAGGTAATCGTTGATTTTTACCTTCAGTGACTGCACTATACAAAATAAATTGCAATTTACTGATCTAAATGCGCGTAATTTGGAAGCTTATAAATTATTAAATGATATGTAGTCGCCAAATAATTAGTTTAACGCATTTTAAGTACAACTTTCTTTTAAGCCGGGAAGATAGGGTGGTTTTCTTGCGAAGGGGTTGTAGCTCAATAATCGAAATGCCCTTGATTTAATAGTTTATTCTTAGAGTATATAAGCTATAGGAATTATATCCGCAATACGATATATTTTAAGTTTTCTCAGCATCTTTCTCCCCCCCCCCCACTAGGGTATTAAATTCCTGCTCAGTGGAACGAGCTCAAAATTTTTAGTTTGCGGAATATGAGAGCTCATAAATAGCTCATAAATCAGGGCTATTTGTTTTTTCATTTTTGCAAGTGGGGGGGGGGGGCAGCTCAACACGGGTAATCAAATAATAACATTTGAGTTATCCTCCCTCTCAAAAAAGTCCGGAACATTGTTTAATTAATCAAAATGTCAAAAAATTAAGGAAAAATTCGATTGTTTTCTTGGTTTTTTGATTATAACTTTAAAAATATTCATTTCCGAGAAAAGTTGTACTGATATAAAAGTTGCGTAATTAAATTTCCTACAATATACAATTGGTTAAAAATTTAAAAGATAGTCACCCTGGTTGCAAAATAGCAATAATTGTGAAAAAAACATACAAAAACAAGTATTCGCATTTTACGTTTTTCAACCATTTATGCTACACGTAGAACCTTCATATTTCACCCTGAAGAACTTTATGATACAGTAAAACAACACTGTAAATTTCATTAAGATCGGTTCAATAGATTTTGCAAAATAAATTTTGGAATCCAGCTTTCGTAAAAAAAATCCATTTTTTCAAAATGTTACAGGACTGAAAATAAAGCAGATAGCAAGTTGAAAATTTTTTGCGTATATAAGTGTACTGTACTTTTCATTTGAAATTTTGCAAAATTAAAATCGATTAACACCACGGCGTCAGGAATTTTTTTAAATAAACTTTAATTATTGGTGCTACGCGCAGGACAGAGGATAGTTTGCTCTGATTGGGCATTCCAATGACCTTTGATAATGATTGATACATTTTAATTTTTATTGCATTTCGATATAAATAAATAAATTTGTTTATTGCAAAATAAAAACACATACTATATCCTTTGAAATAACACTTTTATTAGCAAAAATTTTCTTTGTTCATATATTTTAACTTAAATAATAAAAGTTTATTATTTTTAAACATATGCAATTGTTTAAACAATATTTCACAAACAATAATAAAATTAGTTTGATTTTTGTGGAATTAAAATATTAAAATACAACAAAATATAGAGTAAGAAAATAATATATTAGATAAAGATTGGAAGAAATTTTGGTGGAAATCAACTTGTGTGAATCGAACACCGCTGTCTTGCGCGTAGCACCAAAAATTATTGTTTATTTCAAAAATTTTCTGACGCCGTGGTAATTAATCGATTTTAATTTTGAAAATTTCAAATGAAAGGTACAGTACACTTTTATAAGAAAAAAAAATTTTCAACTTGGTATCTGCTTTATTTTCAGTCCTGTAACATTTTGAAGAAATGAATTTTTTTGCGAAAGCTGGATTGCAAAATTTATTTTGCAAAATCTATTGAACCGATGTTAATGAAATTTACAGTGTTGTTTTACTGTATCATATAGTTTTTCTGGGTGAAATATGAAGGTCCTAAGTGTAGCATAAATGGTTGAAAAACGTAAAATGCGAATACTTGTTTTTGTATGGTTTTTTCGCAATGATTGCTATTTTGCAACTAAGGTGACTATTTTTTAAATTTTTAACCAATTCTATATTGTAGCAAATTTAATTACGCAACTTTTATGTTAGTACAAATTTTCTCGAAAATGAATACTTTTAAAGTTATAACCAAAAAACGAAGAAGAAAATCGAATTTTTGCTTAAATTTTTGACATTTTGATTATTTAAACAATGTTCCGGACCTTTTTGAGAGGGAGGATAACTCAAATATTATTATTTGATTTATTTTCAAGCAATTTCTGCAAAAAAAATTGGGTCACCTCTCAACGTCCATCTCAAAACAGATGCGCCCTGGACTATAAGTGGGCATTTAAAAATGGACTTACAATATCTAAAGATAAAACCCAAGCCTATATATTTACTAGACAAAGGAAAAATGTCCCAGTAGAAATAAAATTAAACAATATAAATTTTCCGGTACAAAAATCTGTAAAACACCTCGGTGTCATTTTGGATTCAAAACTTCTATGGAAAGAACAAATAGAAAATATAATTAGGAAAACAGAAAATGGAGTAAATATCTTACGAGTAGTTTCACATTCCACATGGGGAGCAGATCCCAATCTCTCTCTTTTGATATATAGAGCTTATATAAGAGCAATAATATATTATGGATCAGTATTTTATGCGGACGCAGTCAACTGTTATCTACAAAAAATTGAAGTCGTTGTGAACAAATGTTTAAGACTGTGTTTAGGTGCTCTAAAGTCTACTCCAATAAATAATTTATTTTTAGAGTGTTCTGAAATGCCTATGACAATAAGAAGATGCAAACTAGACAGTCAATTTTTAATTAAATTACTTCATAAAGAATCCAATATAATTCAAAAAATTCATCGATTTTCAATAAAAGATTTAATGAATAAATACTGGCAAAAAAAGAAATCACCTTGTATTGCAGAATGCTATACACAATTGGCTAAGTACAAGGAAAATATTCACACTACATCAATAAACCTAAGCTATACCTATAAATTGAAGGAACGATGAAAATAGATATAAATTTCCTTCGAGATTATTCGAAATATCCAAATCAAATAAGAAATCTAATGTTTGGAATAGATATAAAAGAATTAGTACCAAATTCGTATCAAATTTACACCGACGCATCAAAAAACAAGGAGGGAACAGCCTGTGCAATATATGATCCACAAGTTAAGTATAAAAAAATGGTAAAATTAAATATAAACACAAACATATATTCGGCGGAGTTAATAGGTATACTAGAAGCCTTAAAGTATTGTCAACATATTATCACAAATTCAGAAATTGTTATAATAAATGACAGTAAAAGCGCTTTGTCAAAAATAAAGCACCTGAAGATAACTTCCAAAGCAAATTATATTATTTTGGAAATAATCAAAAATATTAACAAATTAAATACAGATTTAAAAAACATACGGTTATTGTGGGTTAAAGGACACAGCGGAATTATGGGTAATGAACTCGTTGATTCCTTAGCTAAGCAGGCTCTAAAAGAAGGGACATTACATTGGCTACAAATGTACACCTGACGAAATTAAAAATATTAGCACTAATAGGTATAGTATATAAAATAATCTGGAGCAAAGAAATTAAGGAAATTAAAAAAGGTATGTACTATAAAGAAATTCAATGTACAATACCATCAAGACCATGGTTTGCAATGCAACTCTTCCAAAATACGCAGTGAGACAAATATGCCGTTGATTTAACCATGCATTGATTCCAACATATCTACATAAAATTCATTTAAGAGACAATCCATATTGTCAATGTGGAGAAATGGGTGATGCTAAACATATGATATTAAATTGCCCTCTAATACAAATAAATATAAATATGTTTATAAGTAAATTATACAGTTGTAAAAGTCGATCGGATAGCTCAGTGCGACTAGTGGCTGACCCACACTTCACTTCGCTTGAGGTATGTGAGTTCAAGCCCAGCCCAGGCCATCGGAAAAACAAAAAGGCTAACGCGCCAGTATAAAATTCTAAATATGAATCTGGCGCTTAAACTGGAATATGCGGGCATCTGATCGACCTATGAGGGAGCAGTACGGCAAGGGATAAGGGCTTGCGGCTCGGTGATACTCCCCCATAGATCCCTACCGAAGGGCGTTGACGCCTAAGAACGGTGTAATACATATACAGTTGTAAAAATATAACACACCCAATAAATTTAACATATATATTATCACAAATTAATAATACAGAATATTTTTTTATTTAAATTTATGTGTCTCGGCAGCAATGGCCGTTGACACAAACAATATTGGTTATACAATAATTAATTACAATAAGTACTTAAAACTAAATATTATAACAGTTAATTTCTAAATCTTAAATAACATTAGGTAAAAATTATGAAGAAAAAAAAATTGGATATACAATCATTGGATACTATAGAGACGTACAACTAATTATAAAATTGCTTCGGTCTTCTTGGGATACTTCGGACGTTGTTTAGTCATAGTAGCAGTTGCATATGAACTAGTAAGATTACTGGAAGGATTGGATCCAGACATGGTGTTGCTAACAGTGGGGGAACATTGATCTAAATTGTTACTCATGTAGCCAAAGTAACTTGAATTTGTTTATACTAACGCTTTGGATGTCTGGAAATAAGTGATAACCTTGGATACATCACTGCAATACTGGTTGCCTAACCGTTGGCGTCCGTTGGGACCGGATAGCAACAGTGAAAAACTATTGACAGTTTGACACTGAACGTGTTTAAGTTGGAAGATTATTAAGTAAAACATCTCTTACTGACCGAAGTTACAGCTTGTTCTTGATGATTAACACGTAACACAATAATTGTTATTAGTCACTATTTGAGCGAAAACTAATTTTGATAACTAGTATTTACAGTAATAATTACAAATTTCGGCACCAATTTACAGATCGATACATACACGTTCTGACGTTAGTTTGACAGTGATAATACACAATGCAATTATTTATAGAACATATTAAAAATATAAAAATCAAAATATAAACTAACTAACGTAAAGACCGAAATTAAAATATATTATAATATATAAGTAAACCTGTGTTTTTGCCTGATGTCGTATTCCTACTGACCAGTGGTCATTCCTTATAAAGTATGTAGAATAAGTAGGGTAGAAAATGTTAAGTAGATCGGTATAGGAAAATATATTGTAAAATAAATGAGCAAAATTGATGAATCGGCGAATGAGCCTTGAAGGGCCCGTAACCATACAACCCAAAAAAAAATCACGGTGTCATCTTCATATTTTATGTTGTTAATAGATCTTCCGTTAATTATTATTCCTTCACTTTGATCAATGCTTCTTAAGAATGGCTTCATTATATGCATTAAAGAGTAATGGAGACATAATACATCCCTGCCGAACTCCTCTCCTGATTTCAATTTCTGGACTGGGTTCGTTATCTATTACAATTTAGGCTCTTTGATTCCAGTAAAGGTTTGTTATTATTCGTATGTCCTTTTTGTCTATGTTTTTTGTCTTTAGAATTTGGACTAATACTATAATAATATAACATATACAGTGAAAAAGAGAAATATAAAAATATAAAAAAACAATTCAGTTAGGTGTAATATAGTTTTCATAAAAACGACCACACTAGGAGCTCAAACAAATTCCTGTATATTACAGAAACAGTGTTCCAGCAGGAAGCGTTTTGCTAATTTATAAAATTGTTTATAATTCATTGCCTTGATATCAATATTTTCGTTTAGGTTTAAAAAACAGTTATACAGATTATAATCTTTTGTATGAAGTTGTGTAACACACAGTCTGGAATATGGTATAATGATAACCAGGATAATTAATTTAGTCCAGGGAATAAGGTTTTTTCCATGACACTTCAACAGCAAGGGTACTGAAGCGTTTTTTCGACAGGTAATACCTATAAGATAGTTCAAAGGGTAGTGGTGAGCAATACAAGGTGTCGCTTGCTGATAACACCTCTAGCCACTCCTACTCAATTCCTATCCTCACCTCCAAGAAGTGTCACTTCTTGGGTGGACCCTGGTAAACCTGAGCAACCCTACCGGAGTTTGGGTAACCAACCCCAGTGGAAAGTAGGGTCAGGGCCGACGAGGAAGGGAGAAATAGCCCTCCGAAAAGGGGGTTGGGCGTAGGGCTAACAACCCTATTCTAGAAAACACACATGTTACGAACGTTCAAGGAAAGAAAACCGGACTGATCAAACGACGACGACTGCGCGGGAAAAGGGTACACGATTTAAGAATTGCGACATGAAACATCCGATCCCTATACAGACCGGGAGCCCTCCAAAATCTGCTCGGTGATAATTTTGAACTATACGCAGCATACAACGAACCCGACGTCATAACATCCATAAAGATCGGATGTCTGCGCTGGATGGGCCATGTTGAACGAATGTTGGAGACCGAAACACCAAAACATATAATGAAGCAAACACCAGTAGGGAGAAGGTCAAAGGGAAGAATCAAACTTAGATACATTGAACAAGTGGAACAAGATCGGAAAACACTTGAGATTACCCACTGGAAGAACAAAGCAAGGAACAGAACAGAATGGCGGAAAATCCTAGAACAAGCCAGGACCCAAAAAGGGTTGTCGAGCTACTGATGATGATGAATGCCTATAAGAACAAATTGTTATTATTTCTTGCGTAGGATCTGGCGGCCATTTTTATTTATATACAATTTGGTGTCAAAAACAGCATTTTTCCTTTATTTTTCAAATCAATATAAAACAGTGCAACTTATGGCTTTTTTTAGTAAAAACATCTTCGGGAGCATGGAAAAAGCTTTAAAATGACGTGTTACAAAGTTTGATACATTCATTTATTGTTAATATAATTATGAAAAAAGGTCGAAATTGCAAAAAAAAAATAATTTCGCAATAACTATTGCAAAAATGAGTGTACAGCTTTGAAATTTTTGTCAAATGAGGGTTGTTTGGTGATAAAAATATGTGATAAAAAGTTCAAAGCGATTCATTTAATTGTTTAAATTTTATTCAAATTATTTATAACAGATTATTTCATTCATAGGATATTCTGACCAATAGAAAGCTACAGAGATGCAAATTAAGGTGATAATTTTTGATAATCTCCCGTGGTTAAGCATATTACGTCAGATGCCCTTCGTTGCTATGAAAAAATACATTCAGTGACATTAATGACAATTATCTAATGTTTTAAAAATTATAAAAGAGATGGCTTTCAATCGTCAAATATTTATAAAAACTGTGCGTTTAATGGTACTTACATAAAGAAGTTACAATAAAATTTTGGTTTTGAACAGTTTTATTCATGAAATAATCGCAACAAATTGCACTCGACCTCTGAAATTAATATAGAATTTTTGCTCTCGTGACACTTTGACATAATTTCACTCGCCTTCGGCTCGTGAAATTAAAACTGTCAAAGTTTCACTCACTCACTTGTGCAATTACTACTGAGAGTAGTTTTTTTGCAACAACATAAGTCAGAAAAAATATGTTTTTCTACAACCGTGTTAAAATAGTTATTTTTCTACAACCACTATTCAAAGTGCACTTTTCTGCACGGTTTTATGTTAGCAAACTTGATATTTTCTCACAGTATAAGATATTTGACATTAGTGTGCAGAAAAGTGACGTTTCTGTGCCGCAAAGTGACGTTTCTGTGCCGCAAAGTTCTTTTCTGCACAGTTGACTACCTCATTCTGAGTAACGTTATATTCTGTTTACATCCGTAGACTACCGCATTCTGAGTAACGTTATATTCTGTTTACATCCGTGGTTAAACTTTAGACAAATATATAACCTATAAGACAATTATTATATTTAACTATAGCATAGAAACTAAATTATGGATGTTACAACTGTTTTATTTTACAATTTTATTCTTATTAAACATTTTATAATTATCAAATAACCAATAAGGATTTAGCAACCTGTGCAAGAGACGTCGAATGAAGTAGGTTTTGTGTAAATCCGTGACTGCGGATACAAATATAATGTGTAATAATTGTTTAAATTTAAACAAATTAAGGCAGTGCATTAATTTTTTAACTGATTTCTGTGCAATTTATTTAGGTATAAGGAATTTAAATTGATTAGTAGGTATTAATTAAATACAGTTTAAAATTTATCACATAGGTACCTATTATAATTAATCGTCGTTTGGAAATTGTGATTTTTATTTTTAGGAAAAACTGTGCTTGTAGAAAAAGTATAGTGTGAAACACGTGCAGAAAGGTAATTTCGCACTCGTTTGAATTGCGGCACTCGCTTGCGCTCGTACCGCAACTTTTCAAACTCGTGAGAAATTAGTACCTTTCTGCACTTGTTGCACAATATACTATTGCGGCACAGTAACGTCACTTTGCGGCACAGAAACGTCACTTTTCTGCACACTAATGTCAAATATCTTATACTGTGAGAAAATATCAAGTTTGCTAACATAAAACCGTGCAGAAAAGTTGAAAAGTGCACTTTGGATAGTGGTTGTAGAAAAAGTTCTTTTCTGCACAGTTGACTACCTCATTCTGAGTAACGTTATATTCTGTTTACATCCGTGGACTACCGCATTCTGAGTAACGTTATATTCTGTTTACATCCGTGGTTAAACTTTAGACAAATATATATCCTATAAGACAATTATTATATTTAACTATAGCATAGAAACTAAATTATGGATGTTACAACTGTTTTATTTTACAATTTTATTCTTATTAAACATTTTATAATTATCAAATAACCAATAAGGATTTAGCAACCTGTGCAAGAGACGTCGAATGAAGTAGGTTTTGTGTAAATCCGTGACTGCATAAATAGGGCTTTTCATTCACAGTCATTTGTTTCGAGCTTCTGTCATGTGTCACATAATATTAATATATCTACGTCGTACGTTATTGCTATATACCAATGATACAAACCAAAGACGTATGACGTAGATATATTAATATTATGTGACACATGACAGAAGCTCGAAACAAATGACAATCGATGAAAAGCCCTATATAATGTCAATAATGTGTAATAATTGTTTAAATTTAAACAAATTAAGGCAGTGCATTAATTTTTTAACTGATTTCTGTGCAATTTATTTAGGTATAAGGAATTTAAATTGATTAGTAGGTATTAATTAAATACAGTTTAAAATTTATCACATAGGTACCTATTATAATTAATCGTCGTTTGGAAATTGTGATTTTTATTTTTAGGAAAAACTGTGCTTGTAGAAAAAGTATAGTGTGAAACACGTGCAGAAAGGTAATTTCTCACTCGTTTGAATTGCGGCACTCGCTTGCGCTCGTACCGCAACTTTTCAAACTCGTGAGAAATTAGTACCTTTCTGCACTTGTTGCACAATATACTATTTCCTAACAAGTGCAGAAAGTCATTCTTTTCCGCACGCGACTGCAGTTTGCCGAAGGACGCGAAGCGGGAGTTCAACAAGCAGTCGAGTGCGGAAAAGAGACTTTCTGCAAGAGTTAGGAACAATATTTTTTCTAAGAGTCTTTAAAAAATTACCAAATCTTAATAAATTAATTTAATTAATATGAAAATACATACACAAATTAATTCTTTGACAAGGTTGTCAAAACCAAACTTTCAATATAATTAGTTAGCATGACGACGATCTTGATTTCCATGACGATGATTTAAAACGACTGTTATTGTCTACCGATTTGACTTTCGAATATTATGTTAAAATAATTTTATTTCATCGAATTGTCGCGTTAATTTCATTAAAACAGGAACACAATCAGATATACTTGAAATAAATTAGTAAATAATATCTAAATATTAGTTTATTGCATGTATTATAATTACTTTAAGGCCATATTAACGTATCTAAATTAACACGCGTGCGGAAAAGTAAAAACCGCGTGCGGAAACGTAACACGCGTGCGGAAACGTAACACGCGTGCGGAAAAGTAAAACTTTCTAAACTAAAATGCGTGCGCGAAAGTAGACATTTTTGCACGCTCGTAGAAAAATGCAATTTTTAGCATTCCATACGAGCGTTAAAAATGCTATTTTAAGGCAATTTATAATTTTTATGGCACTGCAGTTCGTATTGACCGTATAGGCAATTTTGATGTAATGTCAAAAATATATAAAAATGGAATGTCAGTCAAGTTCAAGTAAAAGTTTTTGTAGATACTGTCCTGTAGTTACGTTTGTAGAAAAAATATTGTATGATATGCGTGTTAAAAAGTACATTTTTAAGGCACTCATGTGAATTGCAGAACTCGCTTCGCTCATTCTGCAAACTTTCAAATGCGTGCCTTAAACGTGTACTTTTAACACTTATATCATAAATAACTATAAAATAATTCCAAAGGTGTCAAATGAAAGCATATGAGCTATATAGTCAACTTGGTTTAAAAAAATTGATTTTAAAAAAATGCATTTATTAGTAATAAATAATTATGCAAAAGTATCGTCAACCTGTCCTTATAAACTTTTTATTTTTTATATACTATATTATATATATTTACTACAATTTTTATCAATTATTATATAAATAACATTACTTGGTAGTTGTGTACCTAAACGAGGGTAAAAAATAGATTTTTTTGAAAAAAGTTATTCAAAAAGTTTATAAAGAAAAATTGACGATATTTTGCATAATTATTTCTTACTAATAAATACATTTTTTATTTATTTTTTAACCAATTTGAAAGTTTAGCTCATGCGCTTTCATTTGACACCTGTAGAATTGTTCTAAAATCATTTTTTTTACTTATATTATTGCAAAAAAAGCTCTCTAGGATCAACAATTTGAATAAAATTGAAACAATTAAATGAATCGCTTTGAAATTTGTATCTCATATTAAGCACTAAAATCCCTCATTTGACAAAAGTTTCAAAGCTGTACACTAATTTTTACAATAGTTATGCGAAATAAATTTTGTTGCAATTTCGACCATTTTTCTAAATTATACTCGTATTAACAATAAATAGTAGAATTAATTAAATACGGAGGTACAAAAATAATAGAAAAGATAACATTATTCCAAAAAATTGTAAACAACATGACAGTACCAGAGGAATAGAGAGAGAGTATAACAATACCCATCTACAAGAAAGGCGTAAGGACAGATCCTACGAACTACCGAGGAATTATACTACTCAATTCTACATCAAAACTATTGACAAAAATTCTATCCCAAAAAATATATAAGAAAGCCGGTGTATCGGAAGAACAACAGGGTTTTCGCCTAAACAGATTTACAATAGACGCTATTTTCATAATGCGACAATTAGTTGAGAAATCAATAGAATTCGACAAGCCCATGTTCACATGCTTTGTAGATCTGAAACAAGCATTCGACAGATTACGATTAAAGGACGTGCTCACTATCCTTGAAAAGAAAAACATAGGTCAGAGGTATAGAAACATAATCAAAGAGCTCAATAGATCCAACAAAACACGAATTAAAACCACACACGGGCTCACGGAAGAAATCAAAATCAATGCAGGCATTAGATAACGGGACAGCCTCAGTTTATGCCTATTTAATTTAATAATGGGTGAAGTTATAGGTAGTGTTAACATAATGAATCAGGGATACAAAATGGGTAACCGAACCATGAGAATACTTTGCTACGCAGATGATGCAATCTTAATAGCCGAAAACGAAGATGACTTACAACGCCTACTACAAAAATTCAAAATAACCGCCGAAAAGTATAACCTGACACTATCCAAAGAGAAAACCCAATCGATGGTAATATCCAGGAACCCAATTAGATGTAAATTAGTAGTGGACGACCATATAATCGAACAGGTAATGGATTGCAGATACTTAGGTGTGGAAATATCTAGCGACAGGCATCTGTGGCAAGAATCAAAACAGCAGGCAACGAAAGCAGCGAGAATATCTGGTTTCCTGAGGGATATAATCTGGCGGAATAAATATATGAACACCGAAAGCAAAGTCCGCATTTATAAGACATGTGTTAGACCCGTACTGACATACGCAGCTGAGACAAGGGCCGAGACAACAAAGACCAAACAAATAATGAGAACAACAGAGATGAAAACCCTAAGATCCATAAGAGGTATCACACTCAGAGATAGAATACGAAACGAAGACACATTGAGAGAGCTAGGCGTTCAAGACGTAGTGAGATAGACAAGAGCGCGACGACGCATGTGGAGAGACCACGTAGATCGGATGGACCCTGAACGTATGGCGCATTGGCGAAAACACAGAAGCCCAACACCAAGCGACCCACAGGAAGACCTAAAAAACGATGGTTCGAGAGTTGGAGCTCTGGATCGCAGCAAAGACTGTAACAGAAGAAAAAGGACATAGTCCTATTACAAGAAGAAGAAGAAGAAGAAGAAGAATAAATAGTGCAGCTGATATGTGAAACAATTGTGCATTTAATAATAGAAGTATATAATTTGGACCACGTATACTGCACATATAAAGGTTCAAATTTTTAGATATGAGGCCATCTCAGATTTTGCCTTTTACAAAAATGGCAGGGATTCAAATTGGCGACTATACATATGTGACTAATAGCACGATAACTTTTGAACGAGACTTCAGATTTCAACCAAATTTAGTATATAGGTTCTTATTTTGATGAATAATATCGATGTCTTGAACCGGAAGAATCGGTTTACCAGAATTTGTGTTTTTCCTGATTTTTATGTAAAAATATGCTGTTTTTTTCAATTCCGTCACCCTGTATGTATTAATTTTTCAAGAAGTTAATACGGCCATTAAAAAGAGCGTAAACATATTTTTTAGGAAATATTTTTAACTTTTTAGTTATGTTAATTACCATTTAATAAATGCAAAACTTATCTTCACATGTACCTATAGGCGGCAGATTCGCCAAAATATTATAAGAATTATTGTGCATTTAATGGTACAAGCATATAATTTGAACCACATATTCTACACATACAGAGTCGGTATTTTCTTATCGATGGTATGCGCATTTAATAAGAGCAACAAAGAGACATGCATTTATTATACATTTAAAACGGGTTAGAAGATATTGGGCGGTCGAAGTAGGATGGGTCACCAAAAAATTTCGCGTTGTAGGTAATGGCTTTGTCAGACAGTGTTGCCAAAGTTGGAAATTATCAAAAGAAAATATTAAAATAGAAATACTAATATATTTAACTTTTTGTAAACAGATATAATAAACAAATTATTTAAAAGAAAAAAACTTAAGTAAAAAAAATATTGTTTTCGCCAATTTTAAGAAATGTGAAAACGTTGAATTATATTTCAACGTTTATTTTTTTATTAGTTTTTTCTTTTAAATAATTTGGTTAGTACCTACACTATTTGTTAACAAAAATTAATATAATATATATGTTTTCTACTTTAATTATGCAAGTTTTTCTGTCCCAGAGACTTTGTAAACACAACTTTTCCGTCATAAGATCAGACAGAAGGACAAATGAGGTGTAAGAGTGAAAGCTCTTAACCCAAGGATGTTATTAAAGTGAGAAACTTGATCGCACTTCCGGTTTGAGCGTTAAAATTGGAAGTACTATTTTAAAGTCGCCCAAATAGTACAAGCGACATATTATTCGACGCGCCGTAGCAAGATGCTTCCGGTATTATTCAAGTCGGTCCGTCCGACAAAAAAATAGAATGACAAATGATGTGTCGAATGAGAGCTTATAACCCAAAGATGTCATTAGAAGTAAGAAATTTGACCTCGGACTTCCGTTTATAGAGTTACAACCGGGAGTACGGTTTTAATAACGCCGAATTAATACAAGCAATGTATTATTTAACACGCTTTAGCAAGACGAAAACAAATGTATTGTACTATTTCGGTGATTTTAAAACAGTACTTCCGGTTGCAACTGATACCATCTTTGGGTTATAAGATCTAACTTGATACCTTGTCTTCGTATTGCTAAAGCGCATCGCATAATATGTCGCTTGTACTATTTCGGCGGCTTTAAAACATTACTTCCAGTTTCAACTCTGCAACCGGAAGTGTGACAGTCCAATTTCTCAGCTTTAATACCATCCTTAATTCGACACCTCATACTTACTACGTGGCGTTACAACCTTTCGTGGGTTTTAGCCCACTCGACAGCATGCCTTCACTCTTCTCTGTCTTAGAAAATCTCTATCCAGTTCTCCACGCCCGTAGCTTTCAGGTCTCCTGCTATATTATCTCGCTACCGGAGTTGAGTGTTTTAATAACGTAGGAGTTATATTCGATAGACAGACGGACGGACAGACTTGCACAAAGCCGCAAAAATATAATAGTTTTCGTCTTGCTAAAGCGCGTCCAATAATAAGTCGTTTATAATATTTATTGGGCGACTTTAAAATAGTACATACTTCAAGTTTCAACTCTAAAACTGGAAGTGCAAGGTCAAATTTCTCACCTTAATAAGATCGTTGGGTAATGAGCTTTCATTCGACAGCTCATTTGTCCTGTCTTATCTAATGACGGAAAAGTTGTGTTTACAAAGTCTCTGAGAGAGACAGACATGCGTAATTATCCATCAAAGTAGAAAAAAAATAATACAGTGATGAGCGCGATAATAACCGGTAAAATAACGCAAAAGATGGAAAACTTAATACGTTGTGAAATAAAAAGAGATGAAACTAGTAGATGTGTAAAATTATCGATAGGAACCTATAAGTTTACATTACATCAGGTATATAGTTTCCCTCCTTTAGACGTCTGTGACAGAAAACATTTAGAATTTTATAAAATTCTCCTGTCACGGTTAGATTTGTTATACTCAGATATGTCTAAAGGTGCGAAACTATGTAATGTTATGTAAATTTATAGGTTCCTATCGATAATTTTACATCTCTATTAGTTTCATCTCTTTTTATTTCACAACGTATTATGCTTTCCATCTTTTGCGTTATTTTGCCGGTTCTTAATAGCGCACTCATTACTGTACCTATATTATTTTTTGTGAACAAATAAGTACATCTACTAAACAAATTATTTAAAAGAAAAATATAAGTAAAAAAATAAACGTTGAATTATAATTCAACGTTTTCACATTTTTTTAAAATGTGTGAAAACAATATTTTGTTATTTTTATATAATTTGTTTATTATATCTGTTTACAAAAAGTTAACTATATTATTTTTTCTACTTTAATATTTTCTTTTGATAATTTCCAAATTCGGCAACGCTGTCTGACAAAGCCATACCTACAAGGCGAAATTTTTTGGTGACCCATCCTACTTCGACCGCCCAATATCTTCTAACCCGTTTTAAATGTATAATAAATGCATGTCTCTTTGTTGCTCTTATTAAATGCGCATACCATTGATAAGAAAATACCGACTCTGTATAAAAGTTTAAATTTAGATACGAGGCCATCTCAGTTTTTGTTCCTTTTACAAAAATGGCGGGCATTCAAAATGGCGACTATACATATGTGACTAATAGCACAATAGCTTTTGAACGAGACGTCAGATTTCAACCAAATTTGGTATATAGGTTCTTTTTTTGATGAATAATATCGAACTCTTGAACCGAAAGAATCGGTTTACCAGAATCAGTGTTTTTACTGTTTCTTTTTATGTAAAAATATGTTGTTTTTTTCAGTTCTTTCACCCTGTATATATAAATTTTTCAAAAAGGTAATAAAGCCATTGAAAAGAGTATAAAAATATTTTTATGGAAAGTTTTGAACTTTTTAGTTGTGTTAATTACCATTTAATAAATGAATAACGTATATTCACATGTACCTATGGGCGGCACATTCATTTTGAATGCCCGCCATTTTTGTAAAAGACTAAATTTGAGATGGCCTCGTATCTAAATTTGATTCTTAGTATGTGTAGTATGTGTGGTCCAAATTATATGCTTCTACCATTAAATGCACAATAATTCTTATATTATTATATGCACGAATCTGCCGCACATAGGTACCTACATGTGAAGATACGTTATGCATTTATTAAATGGTAATTAATATAACTAAAGAGTTCAAAATATTTCCAAAAAAATATTTTTACGCTCTTTCCAACGCCGGTATTACCTTTTTGAAAAATTAATATATACAGGGTGAAAAAATTGAAAAAGAAAGAAAATCTTTTTACATAAAAAAAAACAGTAAAATCACAAATTCTGGTAAACCTATTCTTCTGGTTCCACACTCGATATTACTCATCAAAAAAGAACCTATATACCAAATTTGGTTGAAATCTGTTATCTCGTTTAAAAGTTATCGTGGTATTAGTCACATATGTATAGTCGCCACTTTGAATGCACGCCATTTTTGTAAAAGGAACAAAACCTGAGATGTTCTCGTATCTAAATTTGAACCTCCATATGTGTAGTATATGTTGTCCAAATTATATGCTTCTACTATTAAATTCACAATAATTCTTATAATATTTGGACGAATCTGCCGCCTATAGGTGCATGTGAAGATAAGTTTTGCATTTATTAAATGATAATTAACATAACTAAAAAGTTAAAAATATTTCCTAAAAAATATATTTACGCTCTTTTTAATGGCCGTATTAACTTTTTGAAAAATTAATACATACAGGGTGAAAGAATTGAGAAAAACAACATATTTTTACAAAAAAACCAGGTAAAACACAACTTCTGGTAAATCTATTCTTCCGGTTTAAGACCTCGATCTTATACATCAAAAAAAGAAGCTATATACCAAATTTTGTTGAAATCTGAAGACTCGTTCAAAAATTATCGTGCTATTAGTCACATATGTATAGTCGCCATTTTGAATCGCCGCCATTTTTGTAAAAGGCAAAATCTGTGATGGCCTTCTATCTAAATTTGAACCTTTGTATGTGTAGTATATGTGGTCCAAATTATATGCTTCTATCATTAAATGCACAATTCTTATTATTATTTGCACGAATCTGGCGCACTAAAATGAGTATATCAAACTTTGTAATACGCCATTTTAAAGCTTTTTCCATGCTCTCGAAGGTGTTTGTACTAAAATAGCTATAAGTTTCACTTTTTTCCTCTGATTCGAAAAAAAAACAGGAGAAAAGGCCGTTTTTAAAACGGCCTTTAAAGTGTTTAAAAAATCATTAAATTGTTTATAAATAAAAATAGCCGCCAGATCCTACGCAGGAAATAGTAACAATTTGTTCTTATGGTATTATCTGTCAAGAAAACGCTTCAGTACCCTTACTGTTGAAGTGTCACGAACAGGGTATATTTTTTCTTATTGTCCTGGCCTAGTTAGGAGACCCGTAGTAATGTATCCATCAGAAACATGGACTTTACCTAGTGAACAATAGGAAGGAGTTGTTAGATGTGAAAGAAAAAAATTTAAGGAAAATTTATGGACCTATACAGGAGAATGGAGAATGGCTTATAAGAATGAACCATGAAATAAATAGAATATTTGATAGACCGACTATCATAAAATAAATGCGAGTGTAGAAAGTCACACACGTAGAAAGGACGGATGATAAGATAAATACAAAAAGAATATAAAGAAATTAAACGGGAACAGACCGAGAGGTAGGCCCAAAAGGAGATTGGTTGATGGTATTAACCAGGATTAAAAAAAAACTAAGAAAACATAGTCAACTACAGTCAAAGAAGCAAAACATACATGATGCCGAAAGAAGCCTAACTACGAAGTAGTATATTCGATTTTGGATGCAATTTTCTTATATTGTCTTGTATTCATAATAATCATGTTCTGTTCTTGACAGGACTGAAATAGCCTATTATTGTCTCTTTTCATTTCTAGTCCATTCCCTCAAGATAAAATATTGCTAAATATCCGGATTATACTCTTAGACTGCTTAGATTGACATAAAATTGGGCATAGCTAACGTAGCAAGACAAAAAGTCATATTGTGCTGATGAGATGTGTGTTTTAGCCCTGGGGTCAGTTTTACCCTTTCTCGGGAGTGAAAAAATATATTTTTAAAATAAGTACATAAATTGACTAATTCTAGGCAACTTTTGTTCTATAAATTTGTTTAACTAATAGTATGATACAATTGATCCAAAAAATGGCATAACCCAGACATTTAAAGTGAAAGTTTTCCTCCAACACCAAATTGTTCTATATGGTCTATGTATGTTACTGTTCAGTAAAAATGTACACCATTTTGAGCATCGGGTTTTAGGGGGGGAGCGATGGGGGAGAAGTGCGTGGTTAAGTTCCAGAACCATTTCCCAAGACCCTTCCATTCCAAAAATGGATAAGACAGGGTGATGGACTATCGTGTCTCTTATTTAACCTGGCATTAGAAAAAATAATTCTAGAGTCCCAAATTAATACGAATGGTACTACCTTTAACAAATCAGTACAAGTTGTCGGATACGCAGATGCAGTGGCGGCTCGTATAACTTTAGGAAGGTAGTGCCAGAATCCGGGCAGCTGCCTAAATTTTTTGTGGCGGTTTTACGATATGGTCAAAAAGGATATACACTCTGGGCCAAAATTAACGGGCCACCTTAAAAATAGGTAATTTTTGATGTCTTATTTCTCCTAAACCTGTTGTCCGATGTAAGTAATTTTTTAATATATTATAGCCTTATTCCTTGACAATATCATTATAATAATATTGTTGCTAAACAGGTAGATTTTCATTGTATACCGGGTGTACGAATCAAACTGTGTTTTTTTCTTAAAGTTTGCATCACCCTGTGGAATATTCTAGTATTTGTAGAATACTGAAATTAAAACCTAACTATAGCCTCATGCTTTCTCAACATTTTGTTTCTTGATTGATTCGCTTGTGTTAAATAATAAAAAAGGTAGGTGCTTTAACAACTAAACATGTTTTTTATCAATACAGGGTGTTTTTAAAAAATTTTGGAAAATTTTAAGGAGTAATTCTGCATGAAAAAATAATGACAGTTTGCTTTATAAACTTATGTCTGCAAATGCTTCGTTTCCGAGATAGGGGGTGTTGAAATTTTTTTGACAAACTCACGATTTTTTTATTACTTTAAAACCGGTTGAGGTATGCAAATGCAATTTAGTGGGTTTTTTGACGTAGTTATTGCATATTTTTTGACACACAATTAAGAATTTAATTTTCACCAGTGGCGCCCATACGGGTAATATGATAGCTCATATGATGGCTCATATTACCCGTATGGGCGCCAATGGTGAATATTAAATGCTTAATTGTATGCCAAAAAATATGCAATAACTACGTCATAAAACCCACTAAATTGCATTTGCATACCTCAACCGGTTTTAAAGTAATAAATAAATCGTCAGTTTGTCAAAAAAATTTCAACACCCCCTATCTCGGAAACGAAGCATTTGCGGACATAAGTTTATAAAGCAAAGTGTCATTTTTTTTTCATGCAGAATTACCCTTTAAAATTTTCCAAATTTTTTTAAAAATACCCTGTATTGATAAAAAACATGTCTAGTTGTTAAAGCACCTAACTTTTTTATTATTTAACATAAGCGAATCAATCAAGAAACAAAATGTTGAGAATGCATGAGGCTATAGTTAGGTTTTAACTTCAGCATTCTACAGATACTAGAATATTCCACATGGTGATGCAAATTTTAAGAAAAAAACACAGTTTGATTCGTACACCCTGTATACAATGAAAATCTACCTGTTTAGGAACAATATTATTATAACGATATTGTCAAGGAATAATGCTATAACATATTAAAAAATCACTTAAATCGGACAACAGGTTTAGGAGAAATAAGACATCAAAAATTACCTATTTTTAAGGTGGTCCGTTAATTTTGGCCCAGAGTGTAAAATATAAATAAAAAAAAATAGGCGCAGATATTTTTATCTTATATCTATATATTTACTATTTTTGAGATGCCAAAAAATTTACCAAAATTTATCAAAACAGTTCCGTAAATTAAGTAATTAGCAATAAAATAAATTCAACTTACCACCAGTATTTACTGCTGATGTACTTTTTTTTTTGTTTTTTTCATCACTAGGTGGGGAATCTGCAAACAGACGTCGGAGGTAAACATTTCCAACAGTGCTGGGTTCCTGAGCTGAAACCTTATCAGTGTCTCGTCGACCAGTTTGGCCCTAAATCGGACCTCCCTGCCCTCCGTAACTCCGATGTGGCCGGGACCACTAAACCCCACCCCTCTCATACTAGGGCATCAGGGTGGAATCGCCCGTTAGGGCATGACTTCTCCCCGATGTCCTTCTTTTGCCCAATTCTCAGTCGCTCGTCATCACGCATCAGCTTCCGTCTCTCACACTCATCCGACCACCACGTCCTTTAATCCTATGCTGTCAATGTTTCATTCTTCCTACCACTGCTGATGTACTTGAAGTTTGTTGTTACGATACGGTCTCTAGAGCCTATTTAGAAAATTATAAAAATAACACTATTCTATTATTTACACACACGCACAAAGTTATTTAATATCACTTTTAAAGTTTACGATATGTGAAGTCCATCCTTCTTTCTTTTTTGGAGGCAAAGTTTTCAATGACTTTATTATTAAAATTGTCAATGCCATTTACAAAATGTCTTTCTGTAGACAGCGTACCTAAAGCACTTAGTCGTTCTTCCTTCATGGTATTTCTGAGGAATGTCTTAATTCGTTTTAGCATTGAAAAACAACGTTCTGCTTCAGATGTTGACATGGGAATGGTTATTAATATACTTAAAAGTTTAACGGTTTCTTCAAATGTACATTTTAAACCTTCATCATTTAATAAAACAGATAACGGAACAGCCCCAGAGGTAGTACTTAATTCGTCTCGCTGATACAATACTTGTAATTCAGTTTTAAGTCGAGTTTTGTTTAAAAATAAAAATTGTGTGCATGTTTCATTAAGAAATGATTCGGGGAACTTATCCTTATAAGCAGAAAACTTCTCTGACATAAATAAATGAGAAGCAACTAAATGTCCGGAGAAGGTAAACCTTGTTTTTATTTGCAACAAAACTGCATCGCATATCTCTAAGGCTTCCCGTTTTCTGCTGGGCCTGTCCTCTTCAATTCGCGCCTTTTTTTTTATTGGTTCATCATTATCGGTTTGTCTCTGTGACGTGTTTATTTCTTCTTGAATACTATCCATAATGACGTCCATTTGCTCCCTTATACCTTGAATTGCTGCTGCAAAATTCTCCAAATCTTTTTTCACTTTGACAGAATCAGTGCATACTTTTTGCAATTGATGAAAAATAATTTCTACGTGAGGCATAATTTTATTAAAAATAAATAGCCAAAATACAAAATCTTTATCCTGGAGCTTTAATTTGTAACCATTTGCTTGATTAATGGAAGACAAATCACGTGAAGTACTTTGTATAATGTCCATAACTGCAATGAGGTCTTTTCTATTTTCATGAAATGAACAGTATGAACACCTCGTGATTGAAAATTCCAACGTGTTTGGGAAGATTTTGGCAACCTGCGATTAACCACCTCATCCAAAATTTTTGTTCTTTGAGGGGACGTTGAAAAGAATGAGCACAAACCAGATAAATTAGAAAAAAATATCCTAGCCTGCTTATTGATGGAACATGCACTTGTCATAATTAAATTCATTTGGTGTGCATAGCAGTGAACGTAATTTGCAAGAGGATATGTCTCCTTAATAATTTTTTGCACACCATTTAAGCCACCACTCATAACAGATGCGCCATCATAACTTTGAGCGATTAATTTGTTTGGAGTATGTTTTAACAATGGATTTAAAACATTTAAAATACATTCAGCGATTGACTTAGCATCATGTCCGCCCGGCACGTAAAATCTCCAAAATCTCTCAACTGGTCGTCCTTTACACAAATATCGAAAGACTATAACTAATTGAAATTCACCAGCAACGTCTGTGGTTTCATCGGCAATCACTGCAACATAAGGAGAATTTTCAATTTCTTTCTTAATTTCCTCGTGGTAAACATCTAACATGCACTCCAGTAGTTCATTTTGTGTTGTTTTTGATGTACCTTTAAAAGATTTGGAACTTTGAATGTGAACCTTTAAGTCGTTGTCTAATTCAGCGCTAAAATTGACCAGCTCCTTAAATATGCCTCTGTTGTCTGAATTTTTCGTTTCGTCGTGACCTCTTAGAGCTAACTCAAAAGCTCCACAAAACCTTATACAATTTATGATTTGATTCCAGACATATCGATTCTTATCTACCTGTTCATTATGTTTAATTAGAGTATCACGATAAGCTGAATTTAATTGGGTTTTTATATTTAACTTACCAAGCATTGAAAAGCTAAAATCGTTATTCATGTGCACTTTAGATTTTTCATGGGATTTCAATTTCTCCCATATATGTTCAAGATCATCGGTGCCTTTGTTTGACCAAGTCTCGTCACCTCCAAACAAAACGCATACAAAACAGAAGAGTTTATTAGTTTGTTCGCAACCACACAACCAGCTATTTTTATCATAAATAATTTTATTAAACTTACGACAGCGAAGTTTTTGTCCATTTCCACTTTGTTTTTCAATTTTTAAATCGGGTAAAGGCCGACCGAGTTCTTTAATTTGTAGTTTTTTTTCTAACGAAAAACCACCAAAAGAGTTTTTTAATATACTAATTTGATTCATTGTCAATAAATAAATTAAACGTAGAAAATAATCAAAATATTATTTTTATACCTACGACACCCACGATCACAACGCACTAACTAATAATTACAAATTAAAAAATATAGTAGAATATAAACACAAATATACAATAGAGTAGTAGACAATAAACACAATAGCGTCAAGCGAACGCGTAAAGAAACTAGAAATATGTAGATCTAAAACATTGTATCTTAAGATCCACTAACTTCCTTTTCGAGATTTCGAGCCTGGCACGGAGACTCCAATTTAAACGTATGTTAAAAGTGCAATACCGCTCTCTCTCTGTCACTTACACAGGATGCTCATACAATCTTTCTCTTTTCTCACGAGCCACTATGCCGTTCGGCACTGGGATTTTTATGATTTTCATCCTTTATCCGGTCAGCTGTGGGTGGCCAGAGTCGGTAGATTTGCATTGCGCTACACAGTTGCCAGATTTGATATAATTTATAAAAATAAAGAGAAATATTCACAAAAAAAATAAACAGGCATGAAAATGTTTTTAAGATAAAAAATATGTTTCTCCATAGTTAGCAAGGTAGTGCCTGGCTCTATGGCACTACCTCACGGGCCGCCACTGCGCAGATAACATAGATATCATAGGTAGATCTAAAGAATCTCTGACTGAAGCATTTTGGTCGTTAAGAGCATCTGCACAGAGAATGGGGCTAAATATAAATGTTCAAAAGACCAAATATATGTGTTGCACTAGGTCAAGCAAACCGACACCTACAAGAATAATAATTGACGATCTAGAACTGGAAGGTGTCGACACCTTCATATACTTAGGCTCGCTGCTAACTGAAGATAACATTGTCAGTGAAGAAATTAAAAGAAGAATAGTGCTCGCCAATAAATGCTACTATGGCTTAAGAAGATAGATGGCCTCAAAAATACCTAGAAAAATTAAATTGACTGTCTACAAAACACTAATAAGACCAGTGCTAACATATGGCTTAGAAACTTGGTCACTTACTCAGAATGACCAAGAACTGCTCAAATATTTTGAGCGAAAAATTTTAAGACGAATATATGGTGGCATAAAAGAACAAGGTTTGTGGCGCAGGCGTTACAAATTTGAGTTGTATAGAAATTTTGGAGAACCTGACGTTGTACAATTCATTAAGGTAGCACGCCTTAGATGGATAGGTCATGTAATCAGGCGAGAGAAAGATGCCATAGTCAGAAAAGTTTTTGACCGAAGAGGGCCGATAGAACAACGAGCAAGAGGAAGACCGAGACTTAGGTACCAAGACAACATAGAAACTGATTTAAAATCTATTGGAATTAGAGCATGGAGAAGAGTTGCCAGAGACAGGGGCGAATGGAGGATTGTTCTGAAGAAGGCTTTGGCTCATAAAGAGCTGTAACGCCACTGATGATGATGATGATAGGGGAGAAGTCGGTAAATTAGTATTTTTTACGTTTTCCGTCAGTATTTCTAAAACTATGCAGTTTAGCGTGAACAATGTTCTACATTAAATTTTAAACACAAAAGGTCCTATGCATAATAATTGTTCTAAAATCAACGGTTCCGGAGTTACGAAGGGTGTAAAGTGGAGATTTTCCATAGTTTTTATATTCTTTGGGGAATTTATAATATTATTACTGAGGAAACTAATTTTTTAACAGGATTGTGTTTTCTAAATAATTTGCTATTTCAGTGGCCGGTGGTATGTTACTGATAAGTCCTTAAAGGAACGTCAACCTCACCTACCACCTTTAAAGGCTTCTACACCCCTAAGCCATATATATTTGTGGTACGGAGAAACCCACTCTTAACTTTCTACGGACAATGTCGCATGAATATCTTTCCAACAGTAAATTCCAGCAGAATAATTTTAAATCCCAAAATATTTCTTGCATGCAAATAATTATGATGTCAATGCAATGAGTTTCAAATATTATTATTATTATTATTATTAACATTCAATAAGAATAGAGGATTAGAATCCTATTATACTCTAAAAGCTAAACAAATTTTGGTACTTAGCTGTTTTACACTTATGCTGATTTACATATAATTAAATTAAAAATACAATCAATTATTATCGAGTCTATTCTTAAAACTATTTGTACTAGGAGCCATAGCGACATAAGCCGGTAATGAATTCCAAGCATAAACAACCCTATTTGATAAAAAGTTTAACCTGATGTTGGTTCTGCAGAGTTCTCTTCTTAGCTTTCTGGGATGGCCTCTTAACCGCTCATCTGTATTTATTGTAAAGAAATTTCTGAGTGAAGAAGTTTCGTAATGAAATGAATTGAATGTTGTAATTAAGTCGCCTCTAAGTCTGCGGGCGGATAATGGAACTAAATCCATGATCCTTAAACGATCTTCATATGAGGGACGCACCAATGAATACGGGATCCGTGTTACTCGTCGCTGTACATTTTCCAGCATATTTACATCACGCTGAAGAACCGGACACCACACTGAATTAGCAAATTCTAATATAGGTCTCACATAAGTTTTATACAATTTTGCTAAGGTTCCACTGTCACAGGACGAAAAAACTTTACTAATAAGATATACCATGCGATTGGCTTTATTACACTGTTGCAACGTTTGAGGAGTCCAGGACAATTGTGAGTCTATTAACACGCCGAGATCAGAGTGACAATCGGTCTTTTTTAAAACGGTGCCGTTAATAAAATAATTTAACCGAGGGTTATTCTTGCCGAGATGAAGAACGACACATTTTTCTATATTAAGCGGTAGCAACCAGTCAGTACACCATCGAGAAATGCTGTCCAAGTCTTTTTGCAAACACTGAGAGTTTATTTTAGGATTGTTGTACAGCTTTGTGTCATCCGCATAAACCGAAAACTTTGATGAAATGATGTATTTTAGCTCCGATGTAAATATATTAAACAGTAGTGGCCCTAAAACAGATCCTTGGGGGACTCCACTTATCACGTCATATAGGGGGCTACTTGAAGACTGTATTCTTACTGAAAATTTTCTTTCACTTAAGAAGGCTGAAATCCAGTTTAACAGTTGCCCGCGAATTCCAATCCTGTTTAATTTTTTCAAAAGCCTTTCCCTTGGAACTTTATCGAAAGCCTTGCTAAAATCTAAGTAGATAATATCAATATCCTGTCCCATATCTACTTCGGCAGTCCAGTCATTTAGGCAACATAACAAGTTGGTAACAACCGATCTTCCACTGGTAAAGCCATGTTGTTCGTTCGGGATTATTTGATGCTGGTTCAAAAATATGTGTAAATTATCCACAATAATTGATTCCATAACTTTGGATATAACTGGAGTGAGACTAACAGGCCTATAATTTTTGGGGTCGAGTTTATCTCCTTTCTTAAAGATTGGTTTCACCCGTGCTTCTTTCCAAATAAGTGGCAGAGTAGCAGAGTGGAATGATTGTTCCATAAGCAAATGGAGTGGATATTTAAGAGCATTTGCACATGATTTCAAGAAAGTAGGAGAAAGATTATCTGGTCCTGGAGATTTGTTGGTGTCAAGTTCTTTAAGTTTTTTAAAAATATCATCAGGAGAAAATTCTACTGAGGTAATAGAACTATGATTTACGGGTTCATAATGTAAGTCTGGGAGCGGGCCATCAGGTTCTAAAGTAAAAGATTTGTAAAAGCTCCTAGCAAAAGTTGTAGCCACTTTCAAATCATCATTTGTAATATCACCTGAGTCTGTTTTTAATTGAGGAACAGAAACTTTTGTGTTTATGGAAGTTCTAATATACTTATAAAACTTCTTTGGATTATTGCTGTCTATAATATTTTTTTCATAGTTTCTCCTAGCATTGCAAATTTTTGTTTTCAATAGATTGGCAACTTTCCTATGCGTAACAAAATCATTCTCCAAACGTGATCTTTGATACTTTTGCCAAAGAGCTTTCTTTCTCTTAATCAGTCTTTGAATATCCCAATTAATCCAGGGTTTAGAAGGAAATGTAGTTATAAGTCTTGAGCTTGTATTCTTTTTTATGATGTTGCGACATTGTTCATGAAAAATATTCCAGTTTTCCTGTACATTTGGTAACGACAGGGCGGAAGCCCAGTCAACCAGTGACACATCATGATTAATACCTCTATAATCAATAAAATATCTTGATGAGTATAGTTTTTTTGGATCAGTAACAAGAATTAACTGCATTTGGAACTGAAGAATTGCATGATCGGATTTAGCAAAAGGGGGATAGTATTCTAGATTGTTTATTAAATCATTATCAGAAGTAATAATTAAATCCAAGATGGAGGGTTGCTGCCCAGAACGGAAACGAGTTGGTTCAGTAACGATTTGTTGGAGATGTGAATCTTGTACAAAATCAAGAAGAAGTCTAGATGAAGCATTTTGAGGTACAGGATGTGGCCATTTTAAATCTCTATGATTGAAGTCACCGGCAATAATTAGGTTTTTGTAAGTTGAAGCTAGAACGGATAAAAAATTAATAAGTTGAACATAATTATTATAAGCAGTATCAGGCGGTCTGTAAACACAGCAAATCGTAAAAGATAAGTGTTTATTATGAAAGAGAAGACATATTGCCTCGAAGCCAGGAATATTGGAAGGTAAAACAGTTACTGTAAATTGAGAAAAAACAGAATCTAACACATAAATGCATACTCCACCTCCAGTCGAAAGCCGGTCGTTGCAGAATATAGTATAACCTTGTACATCTATGATAGAATTAGGTATATGTGGTTTAAGCCAGGATTCTGTTATAAGCATAATAGCAGGCTTCTCTAAATCCATATAAGGAACAAATTCATTGAGTTTTGCCATTAAAGAATCAATATTAGTATAAGATATAGAGAAATTAAGAAAATTTGACTGTTTCAGTTTTTTGATGGTACAATAGAGGGGGTTCCTCTGATAAACTTTATAGTAATATCAGTCTCGCCTTTAGCCTTTCGATCATTTAGCTCCTTTCTCAACTGATCCAAATACTCCATTTGCTTAGGTGTTTTATCATCTCTAATAATAAATTTATCAAAACGGGTTCCCGTTAATGAGTTCTTGCGTTTAAGAATATCCTTTGCAATTGATGCATTGTTAAATGAAAGTTTCATTAATTTTGGTCTATTGGGTGAAGGTTTGCCAATTCTGGTTATGCTAACAGGAATATGTGGGGTTGAATTCCCACACACTACCCCCAAAATATCGGATGCTAATTCTTCATCATGCTTTTTACGTTGATCGATACTGCCTGTACTTTCTGGAGCACCAACAATAATTATATTCTGAGCTCGCACCATCCTCTCAGTTGCCTCCGAAACAACTTCTTCAAAAGTTTGTGGTGACATCTTTTGGTTTGTAATTTGTGTGCTTAGATCATCAAACTTTTTATTTAATTCTGACATTTTAGTTTCAAACTCATTTTTAAAGCCTTCAAAAAAATATTTTAATTGATCAAGATTACCAATATTTCCTGAACAATTATTACAAAGAATCTTAACGCTTCGTGATTTATTTCTAGTCATTCTAACATCTTCGGCGGATTGCATTCCAACACACTTCAAATGAACAGTAGATCGACATCCGTCACACATTGTTGTTGGCGTAGACCCTAAAGCTGATCGACAATTCTGGCAATCACTCATATTTAAAGCTGTTTGACCTTGGTAACGATAAACAATTATTGACTAACCTGTTTATACGGCAGAACAGCTTCCAGATATCTTCTAATTACTCGCTTAATTTATGTTGCACAGTTTTTAATTTTTCACTAATATTACCACTATAATTAGACGATTAAATTGATGCCAATTAAACAATACAAAAATAACTATTTCCTTGCAAAAATAGCAAATAACTACGAGCGATTTTAAAAACGTTCTACACAGTACCGTGTTTGGTTATATAGTCCAGAGAAATAAGATTTTTCCCGTGACACATACCTCTCCAGGCCAAAATCAAATTTTTTGAGTAGTATGGACATCTATAATAATAACCTATATATTTCCTGCAGCCGATTTTGGTGATATACATAGTTATAAACAAATGAAGATCAAAAAAACGGTAAATGTTCGCGTTTTTCGTCTATTGCTAAAAAGTGAAGCATTCTAAACAAATTTGAGAATAAGAAACTCATAACTCGTATAAAAAAAACTTCAATATGGCGTGAAAATTGCAAAATAAGTCATAAATTTTGAGATTTTATAAATATTCATAATTTATATAAAAATTTAAATTAGAACCTTCTTATTAAATGGAATGCTGAGACTTCTTGTGCTTAAATTATATTTTAAATTTCAAAGCAATTGGTTAAATAGTTTAAAAGTTGTTTAATTTGTTTATCCCAAATTCATTTTTTTGCAACACCGTAAGTCAGAAAATTATGAGGTTACAGTAATACTTCGGACCTTTTATGAAAGAAGAATATTTGTACTAATAACTTATTTAAAAAAAAATGAAAAAAAGTAATTTTAAACATGTAAAATTATTTTGCAAAACATGTCGATTTTTTGCTTATTTATAAACAATTAGAATAACTTTTTAACCGTTACCCGTAGGAAAATTATTTTTTCATATTTAGAAAGACTGAATGTTTATACATATTTAGAAAGAAAAACAATTGTCCTAGAGGACAATTAGGGACGAAGTTAGTCCCGCCTTTTTTTAAGTCACATGTTCTTGCAAAATAATTTTACAATATTTAGAATTATTTTTTGTCATTTGTTTTTAATTAAATTAATATTGTAAATCTTCTTCTTTCATAAACTGTCCAAAGTATTGCCATAACTTCAACATTTTCTGACTTATAGTGTTGAAAAAAATTTATTTGGGATAAACAAATTAAATAACTTTTAAAGTATTTAATCAATTGCTTTGACATTTATTGTATGATTTAAGAACCAGAAGTCTAATCATTCCGTTTAATAAGAAAGTTCTAAGTTAATTTTTAAATAAGTTATGAATATTTATAAAAACTCAAAATTTATTATTTATTTTGCAGTTTTATAAGCAACCAATAAGGATAGACATATTCAGCGAACGCCATATTGAAGTTTTCTATACGATTTATGAGTTTCTTTTACTTAGATTTGTTTAAAATACTTAACATTTTGGTAAAAGACGAAAAAAGCGAAAATTTACCGTCTTTTGATCTTCATTTGTTTATAACTATGTATTGACAGAAGTATTGACCGTCATTGCTTCGACGAAATAAATTTTGTACGTATATTATTGTACGTATAATAATACTAATATTATTGAAGTGCAAAGTTCTTTAGGGAAAATGTGCACTTTTTAGTTGGGGAAAAAGTATAAATTAGGACCGTCATTGGTTCGACGAAATGTATTTTTGAAGTGAAAACTTCTTTAGGGACGTTGTGCCCTTTTTAAATGGAGAAAAAGTATTGAATAATCGACCGCCATCGCGACCGTCATTGCTTCGACGAAATAAATTTTTGAAGCGAAAACTTTTTTAGGGACGTTATACAACTTTTTAAATGGGGAAAAAGTGTTGAACTAGCGACCGTCATCGCTTCGGCGAAAAACATTTTTGAAATGAAATCTTCCTTAGGGACCTTGTGCACTTTTTGGATGGGGAAGAAGTATTGAATTAGCGACCGTTATTGCTTCGACGAAATTAACTTTTGAAGTAAAAGCTTCTTTAGGGACGTTGTGCACTTTTTAGATGGCTAAAAAGTATTGAATTAGCGACTGTCATTGCGACCGTCATTGCTTCGACGAAATAAATTTTGTACGTATATTATTATGTATGTATAATAATACTAATATTATTGAAGTGAAAAGTTCTTTAGGGACGTTGTGCCCTTTTTAGATGGGGAAAAAGTATTAAATTATCGACCGTCATTGGTTCGACGAAATAAATTTTTGAAGCGAAAACTTTTTTAGGACGTTATACACTTTTTAAATGGGGAAAAGTGTTGAATTAGCGACCGTCATCGCTTCGGCGAAAAAATTTTTGAAATAAAAACTTCCTTAGGGACCTTGTGCACTTTTTGGATGGGGAAGAAGTATTGAATTAGCGACCGTTATTGCTTCGACGAAATTAATTTTTGAAGTGAAAACTTCTTTAGGGAGGTTGTGCACTTTTTAGATAGGAAAAAAGTATTGAGTTTGCGACCGTCATCACTTTGCCGAACTAAATTCCGTACGTATATATATTATGTGTATATATACCTACATAAATAGCATAGAACGTACGCATCGCTTATATAATATAGATATAGCACTTCTTTTTGGATGGGGAAAAGCACTGAGCTCGTAATTTATATACTATAAGAAGTTTTCACTTCTGTCGGCACTCCCATGAGTGCTTTAATTTTTTTTTTATTCAGGGAGTTAAAACATTGCTGTCATTTCTGACATCAATCTTCGCATCATATTTTCTAGGAATAGAGTACACTTCTTCCTTTTGATTTGTAATTTAGTACCTATTTAGTTACTCTATTTTTGTACATTATGTTTATATCTTGTGTCCACTTTGTTCTGCATTTTTATTTGTTTTCTTATTGATGAAATATGTATTCAGTTCCTGTCTGTTGCCTTCGTTTCTATATCTATGAAATCTTGTAATGCCTTTCAGTCTTCTGAGGAATGTCATTGGGCTAACTTGAATTTTAGCTAATTTCTTGCTTCGTTGTTTGGTTTCCTTCTTATAAAGTTTTATTATTGTGTAATTTCTTATCTTGTTTTTCAATGTTTAATTAATAATAACGTCTCATATAATGACTGTCAATATTGTGATCAAATGTACCTACCTATTCAATAGACTGATATATCTATATTTCTCGCCATTTGATAACAATTAGCTATTTTACATAATTGATTATATTTTGGTCAAAGTGTATCAAACATAACTATTAAATCACGGTGGCGTAGCTGACAGGCCCGCAGGGCACGCAAGGCGGGGTGGCCCCGACGTTAGGAGGGGCCCCTTAAAGCCTTCAAGCTTAATACTTCTACTTTTTGAAAGGATATCAAAATATATTTCCCTAATAAGCATCAAAATAGGGAATTTGGAAGGAAGTAGTGAAGCAGGTAATTGACGTAACTCTTACTCTTTCCGGTTGCAATTTAGCGCTTAGTGGACATATTGGTAGTTTAGATGAAAGTGAATCCCAAAAAGGTAATTTTTTGTCGGTGGTTCTTTTACTAGCCAAATATGATCCTGTTTTAGCTAAATTAATCGATAAAAACAATAACTTAAAACAAATTACTTGAGCCCCTAAATACAAAACGAAGTTATAGATTTGCTGGCTCAAGAAACTGATACCACTCAAACTTGATACCACTCAAGATATTTCAAAACATGATCAGCTTATGGTAGGGGAGCCCAAGCGGGGATTTTTGAAGTTACTCGAGCGCCTCAGAATATGACATGGGGAGAAACCTTGTTCCCTGTAAATGTACCACTTCCATAAATTATATCATAATACAGGGGAGTTCGTTAAGCGGGCCCGAAAAAAAAATTGTATCCTTAGAAAAACTCTAAATCGTCAGATTAAGATAAAGTAAGTTAAGTACATGCAGAACAGTGTATATTTCAAAAATCTGACGGTTTGAGCGGGGCGTACGGAAATGGTTGAGCCACAAAGTTTCACAAGAAAAAAGCGAATATTTCGAGAAATAAACGTCAGATCGAAAAACTAAAAAATACGTTTTCAATATTTTTTTAAAAACTATCGAATGATACCAAACTCGACCCGACACGGAGAGGGGTGGGGGTAAATTAAAAATTTTAAATAGGAATTACGCGATATTTCGTGAAATAAACATCACATCGAAAAACTGCAAAATATACGTACCTATTTAATATTTTTGAAAAATCTATCGAATGACGCCAAACACGACCCCCCACGGTGGTGGGATGGGGGTTACTTTAAAATATTAAATAGGAGCCACCATTTTTATTGTAGATTTTGGATTCCTTACGTAGAAATAAGTAACTCTTATTCAAGACATTTAATCGGAAAAAACGATTGTTGGAAATAGAAAATTAAATTAAAAAATGGAAAGTCCCCACTTAAATGCAAAACTTTACTTAACTTTTTTTGGTTTTAGGACCCAATCTTCACAACCCAATAAGTCCCCATAACGCTCGAGTAACTGCAAATTTAGCATACTTTCCTCCCCTACTATTAGTTTTATTTTCCGGTAATAATCTTTGAGAAATGAGAAATTCGTTTTTCGAAACTTAATTCGTTTTACCGGAATTTAAAAATAAACCAATAAAATGTATAAAAAATGTTTCCACCTACCTCCACTGAAAGTATACTTTTCCGGACATGATTGTAGGGAGCAAAGTCCCTCCCTAGGGAGGAAAAGTAAAAGTGACGTCATGGTATTTCATTCATGAAATATAACTTATTGACACCCTGTACAATATCTATTTTCTATTAATTAAGTATCTATTTAAGTATTAAAGTATCTAACGTTTATTTATAAAACACACGTTTATTTTGCAAAATGGTAAAAAACAGTAAATTGTTATTTTGATTTAACAATGTTTACATTAATAATTTGACTAATATTTGACAGTTAACAGTTATATTGTACCTACTTTTTAGTTTTAGTTCTAATAAATTTTGTTGGTTAGTTACATAAATAAATTAAGTAAAAATGTAAAAATGACTAGTTATTTGAGGAAGGTGGAAAAATCATATGTATAACATGGGAGTAAAGTGCCTTTTCCTCCCTTGAATGATTACTGCTCTCCGCTAGGAGTCGGGCAGTAAACTTCATTCTCGGGAGGAAAAGTAGCACTTTCCTACCTTGTTATACAAATAGCTATTACAATGGGCTCAGCTGCGACGAAAAAATAACTTGTACGTAGCAAAAAAAGTTTTGAAGTTCATGTTTTCAATGTAAATTTAGTTATAATATTGCAACAACTTACTAATACGTTTGTCGTATTAAGAGACATGTAGATAATAGGTTTTCATGTCTATTCCCAAAAATCTATTAACACTTACTGATGAAGACTTATTAAAGAAAGGACAAACATTGTCATTTACATATATTTTAGTAGTTATACTGTTATTAGTTGTCGTTATGTTTATAATACAGGGGCCCACAAAAATTGTCGCAAGGGGGCCCCCCAATTTTCAGCTACGCCACTGGTAATGAATCATCGTAACATGTAAATAAAATACAATTTGAACGATTTAGAAACATAAATGAACATTCTTAGTATTGATTCTTTTTCGACACACATTTTTTAAATGCCAAATAAACACAACAAATTATATATATATGACTAACAAAAATTATATTTCAAATAAGTACAATTACGATATATCAATTATTATTACTCAATACGTTCTTATGTTGTCGCAGAATAGTGTATTTATACGTCTGGAATGAAATGCAAACATTCCTGAACAACAGAGTTTTTATTGCTAAATATAGTATTTATTACTGCTGAAAATAACAATGCAATAACGTATTTTGTATTAGTAGGTAGCCATATAAATGGTCATCAAACGACCGTTGCATTAAAATACACAAATCATTTATTATTTTTCTACGAGCGTGCAAAAATGTTTACTTTCGCGCACGCATTTTAGTTTAGAAAGTTTCACTTTTCCGCACGCGTGTTACTTTTCCGCACGCGGTTTTACTTTTCCGCACGCATGTTAATTTAGATATGTTAATATGGCCTTAAAGTAATTATAATTCATGCAATAAACTAATATTTAGATATTATTTACTAATTTATTTCAATATATCAAATATATTGTGTTCCTGTTTTAATGAAATTAACGCGACAATTCGATGAAATAAAATTATTTTGACATAATATTTGAAAGTCAAATCGGTAGACAATAACAGTCGTTTTGAATCATCGTCATAGAAACCAAGATCGTCGTCATGCTAACTAATTATATTGAAAGTTTGGTTTTGACAACCTTGTCAAAGAATTAATTTGTGTATGTATTTTCATATTAATTAAATTAATTGATTAAGATTTGGTAATTTTTTAAAGACTCTTATAAAAAATATTGTTCCTAACTCTTGCAGAAAGTCTCTTTTCCGCACACGACTGCTTGCCGAACTCCCGCTTCGCGTCGTTCGGCAAACTGCAGTCGCGTGCAGAAAAGAATGACTTTCTGCACTTGTTAGGAAATAGCTATTTGTATAACAAAGGAGGAAAGTGCTACTTTTCCTCCCGAGAATGAAGTTTACTGCCCGACGCGTAGCGGAGGGCAGTAATCATTCAAGGGAGGAAAAGGCACTTTAGTCCCATGTTATACATATGGTTTTTCCACCTTCCTCAAATAACAAGTCATTTTTTCATTTTTACTTAATTTATTTATGTAACTAACCAACCAAATTTATTAGAACTAAAACTAACAATTAGGTACAATATAACTGTCATCTGTCAAATATAAGTCAAATTATTAATGTAAACATTGTTAAATCAAAATAACAATTTACTGTTTTTTACCATTCTGCAAAATACAGGGTGTTTTATAAATAAACGTTAAAATGTATAGATACTTATGTAATAAAAATTAGATATTTTACAGGGCGTCAATAAGTTATATTTCATAAATGAAATACCATGACGAGACTTTTACTTTTCCTCCCTAGGGAGGAAAAGTAGAACTTTGCTCCCTACAATCGGGTCCGGAAAAGTATACTTTCGGTAGAGGTAGGTGGAAAATAACTATTTTAGCCTGATCAACGTTGGAACAAAGTTTATATCAAAGTCTATGTGAAACAAAAGATATTTTTAAGAAAATATGTGATTTATATAACGGAATAATTATTTAACTAATGAAATAGTTATTTATGAAACAGTTCGTGAAGTATGCTTTTTGCGAACGCACGCTTTATTTATATATACATCGCGTAAGTTCGCAAAACGTACTTCACGCACAGTTTCATATAATATTTTATCTACGATAAACAGATAAAAAAACTGTAACCATTCTCCACTAGAATTCATTTACATTCTAAAATTTTTAAAACTTTGACATTTAAAAATTCTAACTACTTTCAAACCATGAAACTGTCAAAACTTTTGTTGTAATTTATTGCTCATATTGTCATCACCATGACAACGCGAAAGTTAAGGATATTTGATTAAATGAAAGTGTGTATTTGATTATATGTAAACAGTGCGAAAAAGTAAGTCCCGTTTAAAATACATTGTTACTTCACGCACACTTTAAACCCTTCACGCACTGCTATCTATAATGATAGTTTTCACAAACTAAAAACTTATACATAATATGACATCGAGTAGATAATAGTTATTTATGAAACAGTTCGTGAAGTATGCTTTTTGCGAACGCACGCGATTTTTAGAGCACGAGCGACAACGGAGGGAGTGCTATAAATCGCGTAAGTTCGCAAAAAGTACTTCACGCACAGTTTCATACAATATTTTATCTACGATAAACAAATAAGAAAAGCTGTAACTCTTCGTCACTGGAATTCATTTCTATACTACAACTTTTAGAACTTTGACATTTAAAAATTCTAACTACTTTCAAACCACAAAACACTCAAAACTTTTGTTGTAATTCATTGCTCATATTGTCATCACCATGACAACGCGAAAGTTAAGGATTGTCACCATGACAACTCGAAAGTTACAAACAGTGCGAAAAAGTAAATCCCATTTAAAATACATTGTTACTTCACGCACACTTTAAATCCTTCACGCACTGCTATCTATAATGACAGTTTTCACAAACTAAAAACTTATACATAATATGACATAGAGTAGATAAAATCATTTTTCTACGAGCGTGCAAAAATATCTACTTTCGCGCTCGCATTTTAGTTTAGAAAGTTTCACTTTTCCGCAAGCGTGTTACTTTCCCGCACGCGTGTTACTTTTCTGCACGCGGTTTTTACTTTTCCGCACGCGTGTTAATTTAGATATGTTAATATGGCCTTAAAGTAATTATAATACATACAATAAACTAATATTTAGATATTATTTACTAATTTATTTCAAATATATCTTATTGTGTTCCTGTTTTAATGAAATTAACGCGACAATTCGAAGAAATAGAATTATCTTGACATAATATTCGAAAGTCAAATCGGTAGACAATAACAGTCGTTTTGAATCATCGTCATGGAAACCCAGATCGTCGTCATGCTAACTAATTATATTGAAAGTTTGGTTTTGACAACCTTGTCAAAGAATTAATTGTTGTATATATTTTCATATTAATTAAATTAATTGATTAAGATTTGGTAATTTTTTAAAGACTCTTAGAAAAAATATTGTTCCTAACTCTTGCAGAAAGTCTCTTTTCCGCACTCGACTGCTTGCCGAACTCACGCTTCGCATCGTTCGGCAAACTGCAGTCGCGTGCGGAAAAGAATGACTTTCTGCACTTGTTAGGAAAATAACTATTTTGCATACAATTTTCTTTTTTAACTCCTGCAGTAGTTCATGTTTTATGAAGGTTTTTACGATTTTTTCTGCAAAATTGAAGGAAAAAGCTTTCATTTAAGACTTAGGTACTCAACTAAATTTGACCCTTAATTTATTTAAATAATTATCAATAAAGCTTGAAAAATAAATTTGCAAAAAATAATTATTTGCCTTATAAATGAGCACTATAATATATTTTATTTTGCAGAAGTTCTTATACACACACCGGCAAAATTAGCCGAACACCTTAAAAATGGGGCATGTTTGATGTCTCGAATTTCCTAAACCAGTGGTCCGATTTGAGTGATTCTTTTAGTATGTTATAGCCTTATTATTTAATAATATCGTTGTGTACCAATCATACTGTGTTTTTTTCTTAAAATTTGGAACACCTTGTGGAATATTCTAGCATATGTAAAATATTCAAATTAAAACTCGATTGTAGAGTTAGGCTTTCTTAACATTTTCCTTTTCGATTAATTTAATTATGTGGGATAATAAAAAAGTTCGTGCGTTAACAACTATGGGCCATTCCACGAACATACGCCTGTTTTGGATTATTTCGACCACGAATATTTTACTGTGCAACATAAGAAGTACGAAAGTAAATGGCGCTAATAATTATTCCAATAAACAACAATGTAATTTGCAATTTACTTTCGTTCTTCTTATTTTGCACAGTAAAATATTGGTTGTCGAAGTAATCCAAAACAGGCGTATGTTCGTGGAATGGCCCATATCCACGTTTTTCATCAATAAATCCTCATAGTAGGGGAGGAAAGTATGCTAAATTTGCAGTTACTCGAGCGTTATAGGGACCTATTGGATTGTGAAGAGTACGTGCTAAAACCAGAAAAAGGTTAAGTTAAGTTTTCCATATAGTGGGGGACTTTTCATTTTTTAATTTATTTTCCATTTGAAACAATCATTTTTTTCCGATTATAGCGCGATATATCCATAATTCGAAAAAATGTGTCGAATAAAAGTTGCTTATTTTTACGTAAAGAATCCAAATCTGCAATAAAAATGGGGCTCCCATTTAAGATTTTAAATTAAATCCCCCACCCTCACATCCGTAGGGGCTCGTGTATGGTGCCATTCGATAGATTTTTCAAAAATATTTAATACGTGTATTTTGAAGTTTTTCGATCTGATGTTCTTTTTTCGTCGATGTTGTATATAGAGTGAGGCAGATAAAGGGCCTATTAGAAATATCTCGAGAACTAAAGGTAACTGAATTATGAAAATTGGAATAATGGGGTTTTGAAGACTGATCTATTTAATGAAAATATTTTCATCTACTTGGTACTTCCGGTTATACCGGAAGTTGCTTATAACTTCGTTTTTTTAAATGGGACACCCTGTATATTTTGACATTTTTGGATTCTCCCTGATTTCTTCTTTCCTAAAATATAGTGTTTTGTATCATTACACAGGGTAGGTTAAAAGATAATTACATTTTCTTATTAATTTCGTAGCAATATCCACACCCTGTAGGATTGTAGTAGTTTGACATAATAAACTCTATTTATGTTCAAATAATTTTTAATATAGTCTACTATTGTTAACAGTTATTAGTATAGCAAAATTTTTAATTTTAGTATACAGGGTGGGTCTAAATTCGGAATGAGTATTTTCTGAGTTTTCTTAAATGGAACACCCTATATTTTAGTATTGTAATGAAATTATATTTCATAGTACTTTTTTATTTCTTAAGCATTCCCTATACCTAACTGCTTTAATTTGTGCTTAATTGTTAATCGCACCAACAATCTTAACTTCGATGGTATTTTGATAGTTCAACCATTATTGGCAATTTTAAGCATCAGTCTAGATTAATATGTATTTATTTCCAAAAAACTAATTGTGATTGAATATTTTCACGGCCAACCTAATACAATTTCACATATTTTGTGTTGCAATTAATGTTTTGCTTGAATCACCAATAACTCACAAATTAAAGCAGTTAGGTATAGGGAGTGCTTAAGTAATTAAAATGTACCATAAAACAACATTTCATTGCAATACTAAAATACAGGGTGTTCCATTTAAGAAAACTCAGAAAATACTCATTCCGTGTTTCGACCAACCCTGTATACTAAAACGAAAAATTTAACTATACCAATAATTCCTAACAATATTAGACTATATTAAGAAGCATTTGAACATAAATAGAGTTTATTATTTCAAACTACTACAAGCCTACAGGATGTGAATATTGCTACGAAATTAATAAGAAAACGTAATTATCTTTTAACCTACCCTGTATAATATTACAAAACCTTATATTTAAAGACAGAAGAAGTCGAGGAGAATTCAAAAATGTAAAAATATACAGGGTGTCCCATTAAAAAAACGAAGTTACAATCTACTTCCGGTATAACCGAAAGTAGCAAAGAGATCAAAATATTTTCATTAAATAGTTCACACTTCAAAACCCCTATACAGGGTGTTTCATTGGGAAACGGAAATACTTTAATGGTGAATAGAGGTCACCGAGCCGGTTCTAGATATAGTACGTTTTTTGCACTACCGACTTTTATAACCGAGTTACAGGGTGTTTTATCGATTTTGCCCATTTCTTTCCTAAGCAATAACTTTAGAACCACCCTGTATATTTTTTTGATATTTGGTACACATATGTCTCATTCAAAACCCAAACGACCGACATACTAATCATAAGAAAAATCCAGGTCCGGTTTAACAAAAAATTATAAAGTAATTGTGACCTTAAAACAACACCCTGTATATTGAAATTTTGAAAATCTGTTTGCATATTTGAAAAGAGCACAAAATAGTAAGTTTAATGGTTCGCTTCAATTTTTCGGCCAGACAATTTTATGACTTTAATTTTGAAATTATATTGAATTGTTTAAGAACTTTGACATTAAAAATCAGATATTATTAACTTTTAGTTATAAATTATTAAAGTTAATCAATAAATACTCATTTTCAAAATAATCAATACTTATTTACCACATTGGAACGACCCAATTACTAATGACAAGAAAAATCCAGGTCTGGATTAAGAAAAAAATATAAAGTAATTGTGACCTTGGAACAACACCCTGTATATTAAAATTTTGAAAATTTGTTTGTGTATTTTAAAAGAGCATAAAAAACTGCGTTAAAAGGTGCATGTCAAATTTTTGCGCAGATGATTTAATTACGGCAATTTTGAAATCATATTGATTAATTCTGTCAAGGTAACAAGAAGCTGCCAGAAAAATTAAGAATAATCCCAATGTAATTAGAAAATCGATTCGAAATATTTTAAAACGAGCAAGGAAATGCATCGAACAAAATGGCGGACATTTTAAGCAACTGTTATAGTTCAAATATTTTTAATTTACGTTAAATTGTTGAATTGTAACGAATTTTTGTTTTATTAGATATAGCAGTTTTTTTAATTCTTTATTAAATCATTAAAATATCCCAATTCTCGCAATTCTAATTTTTAATGATGTGCATATAGCTACAAATCCAGAGAATCTATGAAGCCAGCGTAGTAAATAAGTATTAAGTATTTTTAAAATAAGTATTGATTCATTAACATTAAATTATTATTAAAAGTTATTAATACAGAGTTTTTTAAAATTTCAATATAATTTCAAAATTCATGTAATTAAATCAACGGCGAAAAAATTAAAATAAGCCCTTAATCACAGTTTTTCATGCTCTTTTAAAATGCGCAGACAAATTTTTAAAATTTCAATATACAGAATGTTGGTTCAAGGTCACAATTACTTTGTATTTTTTTTCTTAATCCGGACCTGGATTTTTCTTGTCATTAGCAATTGGGTCGTTCCAATGTGGTAAATAAGTATTGATTATTTTTATAATGAGTGTTTAATCATTAACTTTAATATTTTATAACTAAAAGTTAATAATATCTGCTTTTTAATGTCAAAGTTCTTAAAAAATTCAATATAATTTCAAAATTAAAGTCATAAAATTGTCTGGCCGAAAAATTGAAGCGAACCTTTAAACTTACTTTTTTGTGCTCTTTTCAAATATGCAAACAGATTTTCAAAATTTCAATATACAGGGTGTTGTTTTAAGGTCACAATTACTTTATAATTTTTTGTTAATCCGGACCTGGATTTTTCTTATGGTTAGTATGTCGGTCGTTTGGGTTTTGAATGAGACATATGTGTACCAAATATCAAAAAAATATACAGGGTTGTTCAAAAGTTATGGCTTAGGAAAGAAATGGGCAAAATCGATAAAACACCCTGTAACTCGGTTATAAAAGTCGGTAGGGCAAAAAATGTACTACATCTCGAACCGGCTCGGTGACCTCTATTCACCATTAAAGTATTTCCGTTTCCCAATGAAACACCCTGTATAACAATTTTCGTGATTTTCTTACCTTTCGTTCTCGAGATATTTCTAATAGGCCCTTTATCTGCCTCACCCTGTATAAAATTTGTAAAAAAACATGCAAAAATAAATACTAAATATTACAATGCATGTGCGCTCAGCGTTTGACATTAAAACCCCCCTCGAAGCTAGAAGGGCAGTCAATGAGGGTATTTGGCTCCGAATCCCATCCTACTAAGGTCGATGCCAGATTATGCGTTTTAACCGGATGCGTTTCCGCCGCATCCGGTGAAAACGCATAGTGTGACAGATCGGTCCGGTTGCGTTGGAAACGGATGCGTTTTCACCGCATCCGGTCAAAACGCATAATGTGGCATCGGCCTAAATCGATTTACTTGATATTTTCGCAATAAGTAGGGATTGGTTCAAGAAACAGAGTCTACCCTATTCCGATGTGCGCTTTTATCTTGGGTGTGGTTCCCACCCCTACTCAGGGGTGAAAAAATTTTTAGTTAAAATAGCCACGGAAGGGGCTAGAGAACCTAATTCTAAACAAAAACTGTAATCATTTTTTGAAAACTTTTGAGTTAGTCGTGGTTGAAAATTAGCAATTTTCATTTATGACAAATGACGCCTTTTCGGACGGATTCTTGCGTATACCTTAAAAACTATGCATTCAACAAAAAAAACTGTAAAAAATATTTTTGTAGCTCATAAAAAAATAAAGAGATTCATTCTTTCATAAATCTTCTAGTTATAATACAAAAAGGGATATGGTAGGTTAGAACAGTTTGTTTTTTTGGTGCATGCTCAAATCGGTGTATTCAACTTGAAATAACAGAGAAACGGTCGACTTTAGATGTATAATGGTATTTTAAGAAGAAATGGGAAGTGTATTTAACCCCTCATCCATCAGAATTTAAATACATCGTTTTCCTTCTACAACACTTTTTATTATAGTGTTATTTCTACATTCAAAAAGTTGGACTGGTTTAAAATGAATGTTTTTTTTAAAATAAAATCAAATTATAGAGCGCATTTTTAAAATTTCTTAAAAATCTTCATTTTTCTCCATGTAACTCGAAAATGATAAGAGATACGAAAAAAAGATACCACACAGAAATGCAGCGTTTTTTTAGTTAAAAATTTCGTTTCTATTTTTTATTACTGTATCTTTTATCATTATCAAGTTACATGGAGAAAAAGGAAGATTTTTAAGAAAATTTAAAACTGCGCTTTATAATTTGATCTTATTTTTTTTCAAAAACTATTCATTTTAAACCCGTCCAATTTTTTGAACAAAGAAATAACACTATAATAAAAAGTATTGTAGAAGGAAAACGATGCATTTACATTCTGGTGGATGGGGGTTAAAATTACTTTTCATTTTTTCTTAAAATGCATTAGTTATCAATTTGGTTTGAGGCATATCTCGCTTACTCTGATAGTAATGGACCTATAATATTGCTCATTTTAAAGGTCCTTACAAACACTACAAAAGCTATTGGTAGCAGTATATACCTAAAATCGACCGTTTCTCTGTTATTTCAAGTTGAATACACGAAGTTGAGCATGTACCAAAAAACAAACTGTTTTCACCTACCATATCTCTTCTTGTATTATAACTGGAAGATTTATGAAGGGAAGTATCTCTTTGTTTTTTTATATCCTACAAAAATGTTTTATATAGTTTTCTTAGTAAGATGCATAGTTTACAAGGTATTCGCAAAAACCGTTCAAAAAAGTGCTATGTTTCAATGAAAATGGCCAATTTTCCACCACGAATAACTCAAAAAGTATTGAGTTTCAAAAACAGTTTTTGCTTAGAATTAGGTTCTCTAGCGAATTATTTGGTTATTTTAACCAAAAAATTTTCCACCCTTCAGAAGGGTGGGAACCACCCCTAAGATAAAAGCACACATCGGCATAGGGTAGACTTTGATTTAGGAGATTTAGGAGAGGCTATTCCCAAAATTTCATTAAAATCTATGCAGTAGGATAGAATTCGGAGGTAATATCCTATTCTTGTTCCCATTGACTGGTGTACAGGGTGAGGCAGATAAAAGGCCTATTAGAAATATCTCGAGAACTAAAGCTAAGAGAATTATAGAAATTGGAATACAGGGGTTTTGAGGTATGAACTATTTAATGAAAATATTTTATTCTCTTTGCTACTTCCGGTTATACCGGAAGTTGATTGTAACTTCATTTTTTAAATGGGACACCCTGTATGTTTTTACATTTTTCGATTCTGCTCCATGTCTTCTTTTTTAAAATATGAGGTTTTGTGGTTTTGTAATATTATACAGGGTAGTTTAAAAGATAATTACGGTTTTTTATTAATTCTGTTGAAAACTTCACACCCTGTAGAATTGTACTCATTATACATCTAAAACTCCATTTATGTTCAAGTGATTTTTAATATAGTCTATTATTATTAAAAATTAATAATATATTATAAAATGTTTAATTTTAGTATACAGGGTTGGTCGAAACTCGGAATGAGTATTTTCAGAGATTTCTTAATTGGAACACCCTGTATTTTTGTATTGTAATGAAATGATATTTTATAGTACTTTTTTATTTCTTAGTCATTCCCCACACCTAACTGCGTTAATTTGTAAGTTATTCGTAGTTCTTTAAGCCAAAGATTAATTGCAACAAAAATTACGTGAAATTTTATTAGGTTTGCCGTGAAAACATTCAACCATGAATAATTTTTTGAAAATAAACACACATTAATCTCGACTGACCCTTAATTTATTAATACTGGTTGATATATCAAAATACAGTGGAACCCCGATAAGTCGGCCCCCGATAACCCAGAAGTCCGGCTAACCCGGACCGATTTTTATCAGACAAACATTTCAACAATAAAAATGTATGTAATATAATATTTAAGTGATAATGGGTATTTGTGTAATTTGAACTACATATACGATAGTAAAAATGACTGATGGCACACGACGTTCATTGTCGTGTTATCGGAAACAACAGGCACCTGTAGTATCCTTTATTTATTTCAAACTGTCTTAGCATTGTTTAAAAAAGTCTAAAAGACTATTAAAAAATTCTTTTTTAAACAATTGTCTTAGTCTTCACTCTTATTAAATAACATAACATCTTTGCGATTGAGACCGTATTGTGTGTAGTACAGTCGTATTGTTCGCTTCCGTTTTATAATTGTTCGTAAATCTATTCAGATTTTGTGTTTAAGTGTTTCTTTTTTGTCTACGTAATGGCAACAATACGTAAAAATTTTGTAGTGACAATGGAAAAGAAACTAGAAGCATTATGTAGAATTGATAAAGGCGTAATTGATACCCAATTTAGATGTGTGCTGTGCATATATATTTTATGTTATTTCAATTATAACGGAGTTTATCTGTAAGTATACCGTATTTTATTAATTTTTACCATTTTCTCCGGCTAATTCGAATTTTCTATAACCCGGATCGGCCGCGGTCCCGATTAATCCGAGTTAACGAGGTTCCACTGTACCTACGTAGTTAAGAGTGTTGGTGTGTTTAATATTAATAAAAATATACAATATTCTATCTAGTTGGCTATGACGTTGACACTAAATATGCTTAAACATTATTTGCTTTGCTTAAACATTCTACTATTTTTGAAGTTCCAGTTGCTTTGCTACCATTACTAATATGAATTTTTCTAATAAGGAACTGATTCAGATTTTTTGTTCTGGGAGAGTATAACAAATAAAAATGTGCTACTAGCAATAAGAATTTATCATCAGCAATTCCAGTATAGATGACAACCAAAAAGAGAAACTTTTTCAAAATTTACTAGAGCGGTTTCAAGGAACTGGAAATTTAGATTACGAGAAATCTGATCGAACAGTCGAGTATGTCACAACTCTTCTAGTAAACTTTGAAAAGTTTCTCTTCTTGGTTGTCGTCTATCAAGGAGTTGCAGATGATAAATTCTTACTACTAGTAGTACATTTTTGTTATACTCTCCTAGAACAAAAACTCTAATAATCAGTTTCCCATTACAAAAATTTATATTAGTAATGGTAATAAAGGAACTGGAACTATAAAAATAATATAATGTCTAATGTTTAATCAAGTTAATGTCAAATAGCCAACTAGGTAGAATATGGTTTGTTTTTATTAATATTTTATGCACCAACAATTTTAACAACGTAGGCATTTTGGTATCTCATCCAATAATAATTAATAAAGGATCATTCTAGAATAACATGTATTTATTTTCAAAAAATTATTTATGATTGAATATTTTCACGGCAAACCTAATAAAATTTCACGTAATTTTGGTTGCAATTAATGTTTGGCTTAAAGAACTACGAATAACTTACAAATTAAAGCAGTTAGGTATAGGGAATGCTTAGGAAATAAAAAAGTACTATAAAATATCATTTCATTACAATACTAAAATAAACTCCTGGACAAAATTAACGCACCACAAAATTAACTAGCGTTGTCTTGCATGAATAAAAAATTAGATCCAAGACACGGAGCAAAAGGCATTACATGTTCGACAATAATGTTGTCTAAGTAATAATGGGCATTCATAGACCTCGTACGTATGGAGACCAACTCCGTACGAGCTTCAAACCAAATTCCCCCCAAAACATTTTAGAGCCACCATCAAAAGGTACTTTAGGAGAGATATTGCAGCTGGCAAACCTTTCTCCTCGCCTTCGCCAGACACGCTCACGACCATCTGGAGCTTTTAGGCTTACTCTACTCTCATCGGAGAAAATAACTCGTTTCCAATCATCGATGGATCAAATTTTGATGCAATCTTGCAACATTCAATCTCTGATCCCTGTGTTCTCTCTTAAGCAAGGGTTTTTTGGCTGGTTTCCTGTTGCTCAATTCTGCTTCACGTAAACGTCTTCTAATCGTTCGAGACGATATCGCGACATTGATTAGTGCAACGTTTTCGCCCTTGCCGTGGTCTTCGATAGTACGACCCTGTTTCATTATATCACCTCACCTTGCGACTGATGCTGGAATTATGTCTTCCTAACAAACCTGCAACGTAACGCATTGAATATCCTTCATCTAGGAGAGTCGATGCTCGCACTGCCTCCTCCATTGACAAATTTCTTTGGCGGTTCATTTTTTATTTGATTTTTATGCAAATGAACTTCCAAACATGCATGTGATTAAAAGTATATCAATAAAAAGCTTGTTTCTCACAAGCACTTTGCTTTAATCGGCACTTTTTATGAAAAGTTTAACTCACTTTTAGTCTAAAACGAAGTTTAATACAAATTATTGTTACAACAAGACTAGTATTAGTTTCGTAACAACTCTCACTGTCAAACAAGGTCCATAGGCAACTTGTACAGTAAATTATCAATAAATAAAGATTATTGAGAAAAACTATGAGTGCTGCGTTAATTTTATCCAAGAGTTTACATTTAAGAGAACTCAGAAAATACTCATTCCGAGTTTCGACCAACCCTGTATACTAAAATTAAACATTTCGCTATATTAATAATTTTTAATAATAATACACTATATTAAAAATCACTTGAACGTAAACGAAGATTTTGGTATCAAATCAGTACAATTCTACAGGGTGCGAAGTTTGCTACAAAATTTATAAATAACCGTAATTATCTTTTAAACTACCCTGTATAATATTATAACACCTATTATAAAGAAAGAAGACATCAAGCAGAATCCAAAAATGTAAAAATATGTAGGGTGCCCCATTTAAAAAAACGAAGTTACAATCAACTTCCGGTATAACCGGAAGTAGCAAAGAGACCAAAATATTTTCATTAAATAGTTTGTATCTCAAAACCCCTGTATTCCAATTTTCATGATTCTCTTACCTTTAGTTCTCGAGATATTTCTAATAGGTCCTTTATCTGCCTCACCCTATGTAGTTCAGCTGAAATCCACAGGAGGTCGTCATTGTGACATCGCTTACATCGCTTATTAATTTATTTATTTAATACATCTATTGAATTGCTTTAGGCTTGTTTATTAAACTAAGCAGATAATGATGGTAGGGGAGCCCAAGCGGGGGTTTTTGCAGTTACTCGAGCGCGTCAGATTATCACATGGGGAGAAACCCTGTACCCTGTAAATGTACCTATACCATATATTGGTTCTTAACACCGGGGAATTCATTAAGGGGGGACCGAAAAAAATCTATTCTTAGAAAAACTCGAAATCGTCAGATAAGGTAAGTTAAGTACATGCAAAATAGTGTATATTTAAAAAATCTAACGATTTGAGCGGGGCGTAAGAAAATGGGTGTTTTCACAAAAGTTTGAAAGTTTCACAAAAAAAAACGAATATTTCGCGAAATAAATGTCAGATCGAAAAACTAAAAAATACGTGGGGGTTTCAATATTTTTCAAAAATATATCGAATAATACTAAACACGTCACCCCACGGAGAGGGGTGGGGGGTAAATTAAAAATTTTAAATACGATATTTCGCGAAATGAACATCAGATCGTAAAACTGCAAAATACACGCATTCAATATTCAATATATACCGCAAAAATCTATCGAATGGCACCAAATGCGTCTACCCACGGAGGTGGGGTGGGGGTTACTTTAAAATCTTAAATAGGAGCCCCCAATTTTTATTGCAGATTTGGATTATTGAAGTAAAGATAAGCAACTTTTATTCGCAACATTTTTTCCAATTATGGATAGATGGCGCTATAATCGGAAGAAACGATTGGTGGAAATGGAAAATTAAATTAAAAAATGGAGAGTCTCACACTTTATGGAAAACTTAACTTCACTTTTTTTGGTTTTAGTACCCACTCTTCACAAACCAATAGGTCCCCATAAAGCTCGAGTAACTGCAAATTTAGCATAATTTCCTCCCCTACTATGAGGATTTATTGATCAAAAACATGGCTAATTCTTAAAGCCCATAACTTTTTTATTTTCCAACCTAAGCAAATGAATCAAAAAAGAAAATGTTAAAAAAGCCTTAGGCTATAATCGAGTTTTAATTTCAGTATTTTATATATGCTAGAATATTCCACAGGGTGTTCCAAACTTTAAGAGAAAAACACAGTATGATTGTTACACCCGAAATAAAATGGGATTTACCTGTCTAGCAACAATAGTATTATATTATTGTTATTATATTCTTAAATAATAAGGCTATGGCTATAACATACTAAAAGAATCACTTAAATCGGACAACAGGTTTAGGAAATTCGAGACATCAAACATGTCCCATTTTTAAGGTGTTCGTGTGTGTATATTCCATCCATTTATCGATAGCGAAAGCTGTCAGTCGGCTATAAGGTGGAATATAGCTCGTTCTGTAGAATATTTAGAGCCATGTTATGAGGTCAATTTGAGTATAATATGTCGACTCGGATGCGTAGGACTTTATACAGTGATATTATGTACATTTAATGGATTGCTGGCGATCTACATTGTCCTTAGAAACATTCAAATCAATGTTTATAATTCACTCTTTATAGTTCTAGTCTGAAGAAATATATTATATGAGCTCTGACGTTTCTGATTCAATTTTGGTATATACAGAACAGGAAAATGTGGGAAAAATATAGATTTGCTTAAAAAAGTACTTTTTCTCGTAGCATTACAACCCGGGGTGGGCCTTGTAGCCTGGGCAGATTATCGGAGAATAGGCCATTTTTGGAAAAAGTTATTTACGAGAAATTTTATTGCTGGAATCGAATCTTATGCTTGCATACAATAATAATATAGGTATGCAAAGTGCTACTTTTTTTATAAACAAAATGGCGCCTTAAAATCGTGTTTTTTTCAATGTTTGCTGTATAACTCCTTTGCAGTTTACACCAAAAGTACCCAAATAAAAATTCACCGTAATTAAATTCTGCATAGAGTCGTGTTCTTCCCGATTTATTTCGACGGAAATGTTCCCCGGATAATGCGGGTTTTTCCAACAAAATGTTTAATTTTCAACTAAAATTTTAGATAAGTAATTGTTTATCAATAATTAAATATCTTGGTAATATAAAAGCTCTTTTCGTATAAATTATAATTCCAGAAGCTGATGGAAATTAAATGAACAATTTAGCAGCAATTGAATTGTTAATTAAAAATTTACGGTCGCTATAATAACCACAATAATCATGATACATAAGAATAGCTATGATTTTTGTATAAAAAGACACTGTACCTATCTAATGTACTTTACAGAATTGAAATTATACTATTTAAGCGGCCTCGGGAATATTTTAAATTTATTAACAATTTTTTGGCTTATAAATAAATAAAATATCTCGGGAAATGTTAAATTAAATTAAATTATTAAAACGGTATTGGAAAAAAACGGCAGGACTCTTCTTTTAAAAGAAAAAACGTTTATTTGTGATGAGTGGTTCCTGAGATACAACCGATCAAATTTGACCGGCATTTACGGCAAATATATAAAAAACAGGATCATAATTTTCGAATCATCACCTTTTTATTTTTGTCCTCTTTCTCCACACCAATTTTCGTATCTTTAAAATACTCATAACATGTATTAATATAATAAAAACTATCGATATTACGAGTAAAAATTGCCAAAAATAGCAAAATTCCAATCAAAAATTAGGTTGGAGAAAATGTAATCTCAGTTCAAAATCGGAATACGTTAAAAAATGCATTTTCTCGGCTTCCCACGGAGGAATTTTCTTCATTCTTTTTTTGTTCCCAAGTAACTCGAGTAGAGCCATCTAACTAACGCATTAATAAATGTCAAACTTGCTTTTATTTTGTTATAATAGATTAATTTTTTTATAAGAAAATAAAACTATATATTTTTCCAGTTGTAGACTTTTTTAGATAAACTTACTACAAGTGTGTCTTTTAACGTTAAAAACACAAATATCCTCATTTTAAAGTTGTATAATTATTTAAAAATTAAAAATTTTGTTATAATAAATAAATTAATTAGTTATAACAAAACAAAAGCAAGTTTGACATTTAGTAATGCGTTAGTTAGATGGCTCTACTCGAGTTACTTGGGGACAATAAATAATGAAGAAAATTGCTCTATGGGAAGCCGAGAAAATGCATTTTTTTTAACGTGTACTGATTTTGAACGTTGAGATTACATTTTCTCCAATTTAATTTTTGATTCGAATTTTGCTATTTTTGGCAGTTTTCACTCGTAATTTCGATAGTTTTTATTATAATAATATGTGTTATGAGTATTTTAAAAGGTATGAAAATTGTGTGGAGAAAGAGGACAAAAATAAAAAGGTGATGCCTCAAAAATTATGATACTATTGTTTATATCTTTGGTGTAAATGCCGGTCAAATTTGATCGGTTCTATCTTTAATCTGTAACCGCTGATCACAATTTAACGTTTTTTTTTTTTAAGAAGCGTCCTGTCGCTTTTTTAGCGAGATATTCTATTTGTTTATAAGCCAAAAAATTGTTTATAATTTTAAAATATTCCTGAGGCCCCTTACATAGTCCAATTTCAATTCTGTGAAGCACACTAGATAGGTATAGTATCTTTTTATACAAAAATCATAGTTACTCTTATGTATCATAATTATTGTGGTTATTATAGCGACCGTAAATTATGAATTAACAATTCATTTGTTGCTAAACTGTTCATTCAATTTTCATCGGCTTCTGGAATTATAATATATACGAAAATTTATATTACCAAGACATTTAATTATTGATAAACAATTACTATCTTAAATTTTAGTTGAAAATTAAAGATTTTGTTGGAAAAACCCGCATTTTTCGGGGAAAATTTTCGTCGAAGTAAATCGGGAAAAACACGTCTCTATGCAGAATCTAATTATGGTGAATTTTTATTTGGGTGTTTTTGGTGTAAAGTTAAAATTTTGGAGTTATAGAGCAAAAATTGAAAAAATAAACACGATTTTCGGGCGCCATTTTGTTTATAAAAAAAGTAGCACACTATCTGCGAACTTTGCATACCTATATTATATGCAATCATAAGATTCGATTCCAACAATAAAATTGCTGGTAAATAACTTTTCCTTGTATTTTGTTAATTAGCCCAGAGTATTGGCTGATTGCACAATTCGCTTCTATCTTGAACGGTCATTCATGATAGGTGACTCAGTGGGCAGCTCCATTGTTTTTAAATCTGGCAACATGTTATCTTCCCATCGCATTCGTGCTTCCTGTCGGGGATTCTTCCAAGATTAACTTGGCAAGGCGGTTATTAGAGCTGCCCATTCTAGACGTTGGGATTTCAACTCGTTCGGTATTGGTTAGTATTCGGGTTCGGGTCGTGATAAGGACCAAAGATTCTTCTAGGGATTTTTCTCTCAGAACATCTTAATTTTCTTTCCATTGATTATGTCAGCGTCCACGTTTTACACACATACATAAGCCAGACCCACATACCAGAGGCGTAGCTATCGCCGTATCAACCGTATTAATTATACGGGGCTCCCGATATTCAGGGGCCCCGGCGCGGCACGTCAAAACAAAAGTTCTATTTAAAAAAATTGAAAAAAATATTCTACAATTTCACTATTACACCGCTTTGAAACAGTGTGTATTGTTTGAATATCGACATTCTCGTGTAATGGATTCTTTATCAATATTATTATAAATTATAAATATGTACGTACAGGTACCTAGGTATACCTATTTGCCGCCGCTCGCCGTTATTCCATCACAAAAGAGCTTTTTGTAAGCTGCTTTTCATTGTCCACAACCGTTGGCTATGGGTGAGACACTGTGTATAATGCCAAATTTCAATTTTTGTAATCGCTATACCTTTGAATATTTGAAACAATGTGTATTGTTTGGATATATTGTCCGGCAATCTATTCGTTAGGTATTTATAATTATACCAAAGGTTTCAGTATTGGGTTCTTTATTTTTTCTTATTTTTATAAATGACATCACTAATTTAAAAATCGATGGAAACATTTTTCTTTTTGTTGATGATACGAGGTTCACTTGGAGCAACTCAAATATTGCAACTATTGTTTCTGATATACTTACAATAAAAATCTGATTCGACTCTAATTTACTCTATTTTAAGGTAAATAAGACAGTAGCATTATTCATCCCTTGCTTCTTAATATCAGCCAGATTATTGACTCTGTAAAATGTCTTATGGTCCTTCTCTCTAAATGATGTCGGTAAAGTCAGCAGCACCACTTCATAAGACCAAATTCAGACTAAGACTATATTTTATTGCTAATTTATTGCTAATTTATTACGCAAAGGAAAAATTTATTGCTGTAGCCGTTTCCGAGAAACAGTGGGTGCTGCTAGCTTTACGGTAAAGCTAGCAGCACCCAGTCTATATCTCGGCAATGAAAAGGTGTACAGGGATCATTTTAACGGCATATTTTATTGCTATTTAATTGCTCCTAATTGGTATATTAACCAATCCTGAAAAGCTACCCCATCATCCCCTAGCGTAAAACTCACCCCCAAAAAGATGATGAAAATCGAAAATTCAACCCCAAGGAATTAATTGCTAATTTACTGCTAATTTATTACGGAAAGAAAAAATTTATTGCTGTAACCGTTTCCGAGAAACAGTGGGTGCTGCTAGCTTTACGGTAAAGCTAGCAGCACCCACTCTATATCTAGGCAATGAAAAGGAGTACAGGGATCATTTTACCGGCATATTTTTTTGCTATTTAATTGCTCTTGATTGGTATATTAACCAATCCTAAAAAGCTACCCCATCATCCCCTAGCGTAAAACTCACCCCCAAAAAGATGATGAAAATCGAAAATTCAACCCCAACGAATTAATTGCTAATTTATTGCTAATTCATTACGGAAAAAAAAAATTATTGCTGTAGCCGTTTCCGAGAAACAGTGGGTGCTGCTAGCTTTACGGTAAAGCTAGCAGCACTTACTCTATATCTCGGAGATGAAAAGGAGTACAGGGATCATTCTAACTAATATTTTATTGCTATTTAATTGCTCTTGATTGGTATATTAACCAATCCTGAAAAGCTACCCCATCATCCCCTAGCGTAAAACTCACCCCCAAAAAGATTATAAAAATCGAAAATTCAACCCCAAGGAATTAATTGCTAATTTATTGCTAATTTATTACAGAAATAAAAAATTTATTGCTGTAGCCGTTTCCGAGAAACAGTGGGTGCTGCCAGCTTTACGGTAAAGCTAGCAGCACCCACTCTATATCTCGGCCATGAAAAGGAGTACAGGGATCATTTTAACGGCATATTTTATTGCTAATTAATTGCTCTTGATTGGTAAATTAACCAATCCCGAAAAACTACACCATCATCCTCTAGCGCAAAACTCACCCCCGAAAAAATGATTAAAATCGAAAATTCAACCCCAAGGAATTAATTGCTAATTTATTGCTAATTAATCACGGAAAGAAAAAATTGATTGCTGTAGCAGTTTTCGAGAAAGAGTGGGTGCTGCTAGCTTTACGGTAAAGCTAGCAGCACCCACCCTATATCTCGACAATGAAAAGGAGTACAGGGCCCACTTTAACGGCATATTTTATTGCTAATTAATTGCTCTTGATCGATATATTACCCAATCCCTAAAAACTACCCCATCATCTCCTAACGCAAAACTCACCCACGAAAAAATGATTAAAATCGAAAATTCAACCCCAAGGAATTAATTACTAATTTATTGCTAATTTATTACGAAAAGAAAAAATTTATTGCTATAGCCGTTTCCGAGAAACAGTGGGTGCTGCTAGCTTTACGGTAAAGCTAGCAGTACCCACCGTATATCTCGACAATGAAGAGGAGTACAGGGCCCACTTTAACGGCATATTTTATTGCTAATTAATTGCTCTTGATTGATATATTAACCAATCCCTAAAAACTACCCCATCATCCCCTAGCGCAAAACTCACCCCGAAAAAATGATGAAAATTGAAAATTCAAACCCAAGGAATTAATTGCTAATTTATTGCTAATTTATTACGAAAAGAAAAAAATATTGCTGTAGCCATTTCCGAGAAACAGTGGGTGCTGCTAGCTTCACGGTAAAGCTAGAAGCACTAAAGCTAGCAGCACCCAAGCTATATCTCGATAAGGGAAAGGGTACAAGACCCATCTTAGCGGCATATTTTATTGCTAATTAATTGCTCTTGTTATACATTAACCAATCCCGAAAGACTACCCTATCATTCCCTAGCGCAAAATTCACCCCCGAAAAAATGATGAAACTAGAATATTTAACCCCACGGAATTAGTTGCTAAGTTACTACGGAAAGAAAAAATTTATTGCTGTATCCATTTCTAAGAAGCAATAGTTATGCCAAGTACAATCATAGGTATATCTTGACTATTCTCGACAATGATAAGGACTATTATAGGGCCCATCTTAGCGGCATATATTATATTAGTAAAAGTATATCGGTCAAAACTACAAAGCCTGAAAAGTGAAATGCGAGGTATTATTTACCTACTAATAGTCGGGGAGGAAAGTATGCTAAATGTGCATTCACTCTAGCGCTTTGGCGATCTACTTGGTTGTGAAGAGTAGGTCCTTAAACCAAAAAAATTTAAGTAAAGTTTTCCATTTTAGTGGTGACTTTCCATTTTTTATTTAATTTTCCATTTCCAACAATCGTTTTGCATGTACTTAACTTACCTTATCTTAATCTGATGATTTGAAGTTTTTCTAAGGATAGATTTTTTTTCGGCCCCCCCTTTACGAGCTACCCTGTATTAAGAGCCAATATATGGTAGAGGTACATTTACAGGGTACAAGGTTTCTCCCCATATGATAATCTGACGCTCTCGAGTAACTGCAAAAACCTCCGCTTGGGCTCCCCTACCATAATTTATTTCTGAAGTATTATGCCAAGAAACAATTTATTGTTGCAATTGCAAGTGTTTACTGTTTACATAATAGTATTATATAGTATAGTATATTATAAAATTAATAATAATGACAACTATTAAATAATGACAAATATTTTTATTATAGATGATTGGTGATTACTAACTCAGTAGTATTAATGTAGTATTACCCCAGGCTGTGGGTGAAAAAACGTGATATAATTCAGGAATTTTTGACACCTATCAGGTGTTGAAAGGACTATGCCAGGAACAACTTATACTAAAATGTAACCAAAAATTTTGTGCGGTTTTTTATTTATGACGATTTTCATTTGTTAAATTTACAATTTTTAAAGATTTTTAATTTTGCAGCTTAGAATATTCATTTAAGAGAAAAACTTTTAAATAGAAAATTGTAGTAAATTAAAAAACCTACAATTTGAGCTATAGTACGTTTAATTTCGTTAATACGTTATTGCAAAACAGCCTACGAAAGGTCCAAAATGGCCGTTTTTTGCAATTGCCTTATTTATTGTAAAAATAACTTTGATGTATTTTTTAAGGCTTTAAAATGAAGATCTTTAAATACTAAACTTAAAAAAAATTTGTAGTGCCCGATTGGTGAACTTATTGTTTAGATATTATAATTTGTTTATCCCACGAGGTCAAATGTCCAAGGCTATAAATTTTTGAAAAAAAATCGTACAGAGGTAATCCAAGATCCACTCTCCTTCTAAAGACTTATGTTTTCATATTCTGATGTAAATAAATACGTATAACATTTTTCAACCTATTATTTCGGGTTTGAAAATAAGGGGGCAAATTTCGTTATAAACATTTAGAACTGAAGCCGCCCCTGTACATCCTATGAGTTTTTAACTTGCAGGTTATTGTTGCTGAAGACAAAATAAAGATTCAAAACTAAATAAAAATTTTTTACGACCAACTGAAGCCGAGATAATTGTTTTTGTTTTCTTAAATCGTAGTGACTTTATTTAAAACAATTAAGAAATTATTTCACAGTCATTGACTAAAGAAAGACTTATCTTATCTTAAAATAAAAATTATTTTAACCGAAAATTACATTTAATTATTAAAAATGATTTTTAAAATGTAATGGAGATTTATTTTTCGTTACGACTATGATTTATTGTGTCGATTGCCCTTAGCAACGGCTAGCAACTTATAATATATTGTATCACGGTTTTTGCTTTAAATTTTAAATCACCGCTCGGATTGACATGAAATTTTACAAACGCATAGATACCATGTTCAAGAATAAAAATGATATTGGGCCTCTGTGTGCTTTTGTCCTGGGGGTGAGTTTCACCCCTTATGAGGGGTGAAAAAATATATGTTCAAAATAAGTTCGGAAATGGATAAAACGTCGAATTTTAAGCACTTTTCGTTCTATAGCATTTTTTCACCAAGTTAATACCTTTCGAGTTATTTTCGAGGAAATACCTTAATTTTTCAACAAAAAAAAACACGTTTTTGGGCGGTTTTTGACAAATAACTCAAAAAATAAGTGTTTTATTGAAAAAATGGGTTTTAACAAAAATATAGAGAATTAAAAATTGAAAAAAATGATGTATGCATGAAATCTGTAGACCCAGTATAAACAAAGTTCTAGCTAATGACAAATAGGTTCATATCTGTCAAATTTCAAAGTGAATTATTTCAACGTGAAATAATCAAAAAATCATGCACTTTTTGGAGAAAAATCATTTTTTTAAATATTTAAAAAATATTTATGTCTGCTTTTAAAAAATGTTTATAGCATCAAAAGTAAGCAAGTTACTCCGAAAATAAAGTTGATCTCTTTTTTTTGGTCAAAAAACTCGAAAGTCAACCCCCAATTAGCATCTTAAATCAAATTAATCATTACCGCTTCACAAGTTATTTTGCTCATGTATTATTTATATGATCTGTAAGTATTTTCGGTTCAAAGGGCTTATTTAAAAAAAAATTGGTTTTAAAGTAAATCTGTTTTAATTTTTAATTAAAAAAAATGTTTTTTTTTCTAAATAACTTAAAATTTATTAATGTGACCAAAAATCACAAAGAGTAAAAAAATTTAGTTTTTGCTGTTACGAATATTTTTGGATTTTTTGCTTTTTTTGGAAGGCAAAATTTGTTAAGATATGACTGTTCTAAATTTGCATACACTCGTGATTATTGACTAGTTCAAGTCCTTTTAACTACTGCTCCTTCAAAAATAAGCACTTTGAATCGATGAAACTTACAAACATAAACGACACATACACGAGTAACACAACATTTCCCAATATAATTACCTTTTCAAAAATGTGGCACACTTGGTACTTTCCCTATCTAAATTTCAGGGGTTGTTCACTTCACTGTTCGAGGGTTGAAGTAACGATGCTGCAATTGCGTGTCCCTGGATATAAAATTTGATGTGTTTTTTATTTTTTTTTTACATTTTACTACAATCAAAAGATATTTGAACTGTCTAGTTTTGAAATGAAGACCCTGTCATTTCCGATACCTAGAAGAAAATATGTGGCTTAAAGAAAATGTTATTAGTTTTTAAATAAATAGCTCTTTTATTAAGAAATATTGAATTGTTTTATTTGCTCCTATAGCGAAGTCACTTCCAGGGTATTTTTAGAAACGTTTCTGAGATGTTCTAAACAAAGTACCCCGAATGTACCTAGTACATCCTATTTCATCTTAGAAACATCCTACCGAGATGTTTGTAGAATGTTGAAAATGATGACATGGCTGTTGCCACAAACATCCTAGGGATGTTTCGAGGGAAATGAGGATGTTGTTAGTATGTTTCTATTGTCCCAGAAGGATGTTTCTGGAATATTTCTGTCATGTTTCTGTGTTATCTGGGAAGAAGCGTTTTTCGGGAAAACCTTATTAACATTTTTAAAGTATCGAAAAAAAGCTTATTATTTTTTTTTGCAAAAGTTTACAGCATCAAAAATAAACGAGTTACACTGAAAAAAAGTTGGCCCCTTTTTTTGGTAAAAAAAAATCGTGAAAACCTCCCTCTATTTAGCACCCTAAATGAAATTAATCGTTTAGTTTTACCATCTATTTTAACTGTATGTGTATTGTTTATATGATCTGTAAGTTTTATTGGATTGAAGTGCTTATTTTTGAAAACATTTGGTTTTATAGTAAAAAAAATTTTCTAAAAATTTTTGAAAAATTTCATTTTTTCAAAATAACTTAAAAAGTATTAGTGATAAGAAAAATCTTAAAGGGTAAAAAAATATAGGTTTTGGTATTATAAATATGCTAGTTTCATTTTGTTTCTCCGTAAGACAAAAATTGGTTAAGATATGGCTGTTCATAATTTGCATACACTCGTGATTAGTGACCCATTCAAGCTTTCTCAATTATAACCCTTTCAAAAATAAACACTTTAAACCGGTGAGACTGACAAATCATATAAAAAATAGATAGGTAAGTAAATTGTTTGTAAAGCGGTAGCGATTAATTTCATTTGGGGAGCTAAACACGGCGAGATTTTCAAGATTTTTTACAAAAAAAAAGAGGGCCTACTTTATTTTGAGCGTAACTCGCTTATTTTTAATGTTAAACTTTTGTTAACAATTAAAACCAAGCTTTCAATAAACACTTTTAAAGTTCAAATGGGTTTTTCCCGAAAAGTACTTAATTTTTCGGTGATTTCACCTTGAAATATTCGATTTGGATTAGACGAATAAGAAAATATTTTTCATGAGCTACAACTTTGTTTTTGTTTGATTGATAGACTTTACTGATACACCATTTTTTTTGGGTTTTTTATAAGCTACACTTTTGTTAACGATATTTTTTATGATAAAATATTTACTTTTTGAGTTATTTGCGAAAAACCGTCTGAAAACGTAGTTTTTTGTCGAAAAATCATTTTCAATGGCAAATAACTCAAAAATTATTGACTTAAGTAAAAAACTCTATAGAACAAAAGTTGCTTAAAATCAGTCAATTTATCCATTTCCGGTCTTATCTTGAAGGTATGTTTTTCACCCCCGAGAATGGGTGACTGTCACCCCCCAAGTAAAAGCAACCAACGGCACAATTTCAACTTTGAAGTGTAGGGTAAGTAGAACCTAAATCCAAATTTTCATGCAATTCGGAGTTGCCCCTGAAAATTATACGGTATCGCCGAATTTCCCGTTCATTTACTGGGCTAATAGAAAATGCTTAATTATTAATAAAATAATAAGAAAAAATCAACAATAAATCTGAAAAAATTTAGTAAAACATTTTGTTGTAGAGAGTCGATCATTATAGAAAACTAAACCGTACGTTTTTCCTGTTATTTTGCACATTTCTCTCATCGTGCCGTCGATTGTCGTTGTTGGTGATTGGGTATCATACCTACTCGTAGAAATAAAAAATATCAATACCGATTATCTTGCGCGCCACTTTCTCCCGGCGTCTACAACGGACGGAATGGAAAAGCCACGTTTCACTTAGTTGCGGGAAATGAAAGCTGTGAGTGATGCCAGCTAGCACCAAAAGCATCTATGGGCGCGCGGCGGAAAAAAGTAAAAAAATTAAGAAGCTACAAAATTTTGATGTATGATAGAATCGGCATGCTGATTTCTACAAAATATCAAAAAAAAGATGAAAATGAACTGGAATTTTAAAATATGTAAAATTATTCATTAGTCTACAATAATACCCACCAAGATGATTATGTGATTATTGCTAGAAATGCTGCTCTATATTAAAAGTCAACTCTATATCATAACCAGCTTCCTTCTCTTTGCCCTCATCCCCTTCACAAATAATTTGTTCTCTCTATTGCTTCTGTCTCCTATTTCTTCCAATAAATTGCAATACTAAACTGATTCTTTGTATGGTTTGGTAATTGTCATTTTGAATATCAGTTTGAATATTGAATTCTGACTATGTTAATGGCAGGATGAACTGAGTAGCTCTACAACTGGAAAAAAGGAGTAAGCTCAGAAAAAAGGAGTTGGATTGGCAGCCACCTAAAAAAATGGTAGGAAGATCGAAAACAAGATGCCTTAATGAAGGCCAAAAGACAACGTCAGAGAAATATCTACGACCAGGAGATTGTGCCGATAGACGTAAATGAATGCTGAGAACCGGAAGGTGCAGGACGGTATAAACTAGACATTAATATTATATAAGTGGGATTCGATCTGCTACACAACACACAATTCTATATGTACTAAATGTTAAGCATTTTTATTCTAAGGCCTATTTTCGTCTTGGATAAATTTAATATGATTAACATCTTTTACTTTTGCTCTATGCTCTATTTTATATACAGTGTTTAACAAAAATGCAAGTCATAAATTAAATCACATATTCTGGGACCAAAAATAGTTCGATTGAACCTAACTTACTTTAGAAAATCGATTTTTTTCAATATATCGAAAACTATTCGAGATTTTTTATCAAAAATCGACATGTGGCGTTCTTATGACAGGACCATAAAAAAAAATAACAGTGAAATTTGTACCCCCCATAAAAATTTTATCGGGTTTTGTTCCCTTAAACTCCCCCAAACTTTTGTGTACGTTGCACTTAAATTATTATTGTAGTACCATTAGTTAAACACTAATGTTTTTAAAACTTTTTTGCCTTTTATTATTTTTTGGATAAGTCAGTTTTTATCGAGATGCGGCTTCTTTTTTTAATACACTTGCGATCATAAGAAGCGGGTCACTCGATAAATTATTCAAGTTAGATGTCTCCAATTTTCTAAACGTGTTGTCCGATTTGAGTAATTTTTTAGTATGTTACAGCCTTATTCTTTATCAATATCGCTATAATAATATTGTTGCTAGACAGATAAATTGTCATTGTATACCGGGTGTAACAATCATACTGTGTTTATTCCTCAAAGTTCGGAACACCCTGTGGAATGTTTTAGCATAGATAAAATATTGAAATTAAAACTCAATCGTAGGATTAGACTTTCTTAACATTTTTTTATTGATTTGTTTATGTTGGATAATAAAAAATGAGGCACGTTAACAACTAACCATATTCTTCATGAATACAGGGTTAAATAAAAAATAATGACCATTTGCTTTATAAACGTATGGCCGCAAATTCTTCGGTTTCGAGATACGGGATGTTGAATTTTTTCTTACAAACTGACGATTTATTTATTGCTCTAAAACCGGTTGAGATATGCAAATAAAATTTGGTAGGTATTAAGGGGTATTTATGCCGCATTTTTTGACATACAATTAAGAATTTTATATGCACCATTATCGTGCACACGGGATGTATCTAAAATGTTTATGCCCGTATTCACGCCAATGGTGAATATAGAATTATTAATTGTATATCAAAAAATGCACAATAACTGTCCTTTAAATCATACCAAATTCCAATTGCATATCTCTATGGGTTTTAGAGCAATAAATAAATCGTTTGTAAGAAAAATTTCAACATGCCGTATCTCGGAAACAAAGCATTTGCGGACATACGATTATAAAATAAACTGTCATTATTTTTTCATGCAGAATAATTACCCGTTAAAGCTTGTCGCACTTATTTAGAAACACCCTGTATTGATAAAGAACATGGCTAGTTATTAACGTGCCTAACATTTTTATTATCCGACATAAACAAATAAATCAAAAAAGAAAATGTTAAGAAAGCCTAAGGCTACAATTGAGTTTTAATTTCAATATTTTATCTATGCTAAGACATTCCACAAGGTGTTCCTAACTTTGAGGAATAAACACAGTATGATTTTTACACCCGGTATACAATGACAATTTACTTGTCTAGCAACAATATTATTATAGCGATATTGCTAAAGAATAAGGGTATAACATACTGTTACAACTTCTTGAAAGTAACTTTATTCAAACTCAAATTCAACATTACAAACTTTTACAAACTGACAACTTTCGACTTCTAAATCTGAATTACAACTGAACTATAAAATGTCAAACACATATGTGTTTATATAGATTCCTGACGTTCTAGACGTCACCAGACATTTCTGGGTTATTCCATGACATCCAGAACATTCTCGTACCTGACTACTTCTTCTTTCACGTCGAAGGACTCTTTCTATGTAGGATCAATCTACGGAACTGTCATAACACTGCTCCCTCCTTTATAGTTATTCGCCTCGAATAACTGGTCTATCAGGGTCTGGTTGAAGCCAACAGGGTGGATCAGTTCCATGATATGGAGCTAATCTTTCGATATGAACTACCTTGGGTTTACTTCTAGCTGAAAACTGGATGCGGTAGATAATATCGTTTATCTTCTGCAGGACGGTGTACGAGCCTTCCCAGCTTCGTTGAAGTTTCGGATAAAGTCCTTCCTTACGTGTCGGATTGTATAACCATACTGGTTCACCTCTTTTGAATTTTGTCCCCGTAGCATGCATATCTAGCCTGGACTTGGCTTTATCACTTTCAAGCTTCAAATTTTTACGAGCAAATTCGTAGACCTTTTCTAATTTTTCTCTTAAATTTTCGATGTACGTCAGGGATGAACGTTCTTCCTCGCAGGGAGGCAATCTTCCGAAAATAAGATATTGAGGAAGCTTCATTTCTCTACCGGTGATCATCATAGATGGAGAATAACCAGTTGCTTCATGTTCAGATTTTCTATAGGCTAACAGGCATACAGGAATTAAAGCATCCCAATCTTTTTGATTATCAGCAACAAACATAGAAAGATATTAACAAATAGTTACATTGTGTCTTTCGATCATTCCGTCTGATTGTGGATGGAGAGGCGTAGTGCGAGTTTTCTTAATATCCAAGATTTTCATTAATTCTTGCCATAATTCTGATTCAAAATTTCGTCCTTGATCAGAATGCAATTCTAAAGGAACTCCATGTCTTGATACGACGTGTGTTATAAATGCTTCGGCTACTGTAGTCGCTTCTTGATTAGGAAGTGGTGCAATTTCAGGCCATTTTGAAAAATAATCCATTGCAACCATTAAGTACTTGTTACCTCTCTCTGTCGTTGGAAGTGGACCAAGAATATCAACTGCAAGTCGTTCAAAAGGCTCTCCGGAAAGATATTTTGCCATTTTACCACGATTTCTTGTTCTAGGGCCTTTTCTACCGTTACATAAATCGCATTTTTTACACCAATCTTCTACATCTCGGTGACAATTTATCCAATAAAATCTGTCTCGAACTCTGGCCAGTGTTCTTTTTACTCCAAAATGTCCTCCAGACAGGCTGCTATGAAGTTCTTGCAACACACTTTTAATGTGTGATTTTGGCAGTACTACTTGTTGAACTATACGTACTCCATCAGGACTTTCCCACTTTCGATATAACAGACCATTCGAAAGATATAGAGATTCCCATTGAGCCCAGTATGCGTTTATAGTTCCACTGCATTTGGATATTTCCTGTCAAATAGGTCTTACTCCATTTTTAACCCATTCTCGTAAGACTCTGAAGTCATTATCTTTCTTTTGACTCTTCTTAATTTTTTCCAGAGAAGTCTGATCGTTATCTTCTTCCTGTTCAACCGTGGTCATGCAGAGACTTACTTCTTCGGTGACACTCTCTTTTTCTTCAAGTCTTTTACAGTACTGGCATTCTCGTTCTAAACAGGGTCGCCTAGAAAGAATATCAGCATTGCTATGGAGACGCCCTTTTCGATGTACTATGTCGAAGTTATATTGTTGGAGTCTCTCTATCCATCGAGCCACTTGTCCTTCTGGCTTTTTAAAATTCATTAGCCACTACAAAGCGCTATGGTCAGTTCTGATTGTAAACTTTCTGTTATAAAGGAAGGTATGAAAATGCGGTAGGGCTTTTATGATAGCTAGAAGTTCTTTTCTGGTAACACAATAATTTTTTTCAGCCTTTCCTATTGTTTTACTAAAATATGCAATAACTTTATCTTCGCCTTCCTGTTCTTGTGATAATATAGCGCCAATACCATGCTGAGATGCTTCACAGTCCAACAAAAATTTGCCATTTTCTTGTGAATAGGCCAGGATAGGTGCTGTTGTAAGTCGTTTTTTTAAATCTACGAAGGTATTTTGACAATCCGGTGTCCAGTCAAATTCAATGTTGTTTTCGCTTAGTCGATAAAGAGGCTTAGCGGTGCAGCCAAAATTTTCGGTATTATGAACAGAGTCCAAGAAAACTTCTAATTTCTTTTTTATTTTCTGGTTTGGGCCAATCTTTATTAACTGAAATTTTCTCTGGATCAGTTTTAATTCCATCTGCTGAAACTATATGTCCAAGATAGTACGCTTCTCTTTGAAATAGTGAACATTTCTTATAATTGAGCTTTAAATTGGCATTTCGCAATCTGTCAAATCCCTCGCTTAAGTTTTTCAGATGCTTATCAAAGGTTTTGGACATAATCATTATATCATCAAGATATACTAGACACGTTTTCCAAGTAAGTCCTCTTAAAACCATTTCCATCAGACGTTCAAACGTAGCTGGAGCATTACAAAGACCAAATGGTAGAACCTGAAACCTGTAGAGACCACGGCCAGTTGAAAAAGCTGTTTTGTCTCGATCATCAGGATGTACCTCAACTTGTCAGTAGCCGCTTTTTAAGTTTAGGGTAAAAAACCATTTAGCACCTGATAAAGTATTCAGTGTATCATCTATTCGTGGTAAAGGATAACTGTCTTTTTGTGTAACCTGGTTTAATCTTCTGTAGTCTACACAAAAGCGAGTAGATCCGTCTTTTTTTAGTTACTAGAACTACTGGTGAACACCAGGGGCCCGAAGCTTCTTCGATGATATCGGCATTTATCATGTCTTGTATAATGTTTTCAACTTATTTTTGTCTAGCAAACGGTAATCTCCGTGGGGCTTGACGAATTGGTCTTGCATCTCCAGTTTAAATTCTATGTTGAACTAGAGTAGTACGCCCTGTAGATTTCTCGGATTCAAAAATATCGTAGTTATCATTTATAAATTAATTAACTTTTTCTAATTCTTCAGTTGTTAAGTTATCAACATTTTTGATAAGTTGTTTCATAAGGATAGAGTCAACTGGGTAACTTGAAGCTGTATTCTTTCTTAAAAATTTTTCAAACTTGGTTATTTTTTCTACTAACGTACATAATGCTATTTGTTGTTCTTTCTTCAATTTAAAAGGCTTTTTGGACAAATTAGCAACCCTTACTGGAATCATCTCATCTACATTAACGAGGCACCTGGCTATCAAGATTCCGTCATTAACAAGTTCCTCGCTTTCCACAACGCCGAAATGTAGACCTTCAGGTTTTTGGCTGTCTTGTCAGAACGATACTTTCAGAATTTGGAGGAATTTCTGTATCCTCACTAACTACCACTCTTACTTCAGGTATCGATTTTTCAGTATTTAGGCCAACTTCTTCATTTTCAATAAACAAGATTTTATTTTGAAGATCTATGATAAATTTGTTCTGCATAATATCCATCCCAAGAATACATTCATCTTTAATATCAGCTACAAGAAATAGGTGTTTTAACAAGGTGTTGCCAATCTGTATCGTTGCGGTTACCTCTCCATGAATTGGAATAGTTTGACCTGAAGCTGTTTCAAGAACTAAGTTTGTTTTAGTTGGCTGTAGTTTTCTCTTCAGAAGTTCTTTGCGAATAAAAGATCTTGTTGCACCGGTATCAATAAGAAAGGTGCATTTTTGATTGTCAAAGTAGCCATTAAGTAATAAACTCTGTTCATTTCTGTTTAGAGTATAACAGCGAATTTGGGGGCTTTTATTAGATAGAGCCGACGCCCGCCCCTTAGTGTCGACTTATATTCGTTTCCCTTACTATTGTTTGGACAAGCCCATCAACAATGTTTGTTGTTGCCCATCAACACTTGTTTGGAGAAGCCCTAGATCTAGAAGCCCATCACAAAGCCCTACTAGAAATACTAGTAGAGATAGGTCTCTAAGAAGTCGATCGCCCATAACTGACCACGGATATCCAAACAATAGTCAGGGAAACGAATAGAAGTCGACACTAAGGGGCGGGCGTTGGCTGTATCTAATAAAAGACCCAAATTCGCAGTTATACTATAAACAGAACTGAACAGAGTTTATTACTTAATGGCTACGTTGACAATCAAAAATGCACCTTTCTTATTGATACCGGTGCAACAAGATCTTTTAGTTGGCTGTAGTTTTCTCTTCAGAAGTTCTTTGCGGATAAAAGATCTTGTTGCACCGGTATCAATAAGAAAGGTGCATTTTTGATTGTCAACGTAGCCATTAAGTAATAAACTCTGTTCATTTCTGTTTAGAGTCTAACTGCGAATTTGGGGGCTTTTATTAGATACAGCCGACGCCCGCCCCTTAGTGTCGACTTCTATTCGTTTCCCTGACTATTGTTTGGATATCCGTGGTCAGTTATGGGAGATCGACTTCTTAGAGACCTATCACTACTAGCATTTCTAGTAGGGCTTTGTGATGGGCTCCTAGATCTAGGCGACCTTCTGATTTCATTCTTTGGTTCTTCTATCCTAGACTGGGATCTGTTACTGCAATTATTTTGTAAATGGCTCAATCTTCCGCAATTAAAACATCTTCTGTTTTGATTTTGAGATTTTTGCTTAAGATTTTGCAGTATGCTTAACATCTGAGATAAATTAGGTGGGTCATTTTCTGCAGTAGTGACTTCGTAATGTTCTCGAAATCTTATCTCTTTTAATTTTGGGCGAGATCTGGAAATGCTTTTCGCCGCTTCAAACTCCTGAGCTGAGATTAATGCTCCATTTAGCGTGTTGTGGTATTGTAATCGAAGAGCCTGTTGCATTTAGATATCATGTAGTCCATCTATAAATGCTTGTATACTGATTTGTTCCTAAAAAATCTCTAGGTGCCTGAGGGTACGCCAAATGCAATAGTCTTTTAATATCGGCCTCAAATTCTTGCAGGCTTTCGTTGTGTTTTTGATATCGAACTTTCAGTTGACTTTGGAAAACCTGTTTAGATGTTGCTGGCCATATCTTGTCTCTAAAGCTTGTACGAGAGAGGTATAACTGGGTGCACCCTGGGGAAGAAATTGCAAAACAGTTGCTGCTTGTCCTAGAAGCGACACCAACAAGGAAGCTGCCATTTCGTTTTCATTCCAGCCTTTTGCTCTAGCTGCAGCTTCGAATTGAAAACGATATGTTTCCCACGCTGTTTGGCCATCGAACGTGGATGGTTTTAAAATTTTGCTACTTCTAATTGTGCCTGGATCAACGATGGAAGATGAAAGGGCTGTTTTTTCGGATTCGACATTAGTAACTGAAATAATATTAGACAAGGAAACTTGGGTATTAATTTTTCGTTTTAACGTAACTATTTGTCTTTCTAAACTAGATTTTAAATTATCTTGTTGTTGCTTGAAATGATTTTTTGTTGCTTTGTTGTAATTAAATCATTTTGTTGCTGTTCTGGTTTATTATCTAAATAGTTATATTTTTCTTCTAATGTGTCTATTCTACTATTAATTTGACTTACCTCTAATGTAAAACTTTCTTGAATTTGAGACAAACTATTTATTATTTCTACCTCTACTTTTCTACGCCTCTCCTCCTCTTCTTGTCTTAGCTTTTTCTCTTCTTGCCTGCGCTTCTCTTCATTTTCTTTCTCTTGCCTACGTTTCTCTTCATTTTCTTTCTCTTCTTGCCTACGTTTCTCCTTCTGTTCCTCTTCTTGTCTACGCATCTCTTCGACTTCTTGCCTACGCTTTTCCTTCACCTCCCTACGCTGTTCCTTTTCCTCTTTCTCTTCTTGTCTACGCTTTTCTTCATCTTCTTTCATTTTTATAAACCATACGGTGGTCCTGACGTATACATTTCCTTACTAAATTCTGTAGATCTCGTATTAACCATTCAAAAATAATTAAATACTTCTTCTATCCCACCGCTATCGCCAATGTTATAACTTCTTGAAAGTAACTTTATTCAAACTCAAATACAATATTACAAACTTTTACAAACTGACAACTGTCGACTACTTAATCTGAATTACAACTGAACTATAAAATGTCAAACACATATGTTTATATAGATTCTCGACGTTCTAGACGTCACGAGATATTTCTGGGTTATTCCATGACATCCAGAACATTCTCGTACGTGACTACTTCTTCTTTCACGTCGAAGGACTCTTTCTATGTAGGATCAATCTACGGAACCGTCATAACAATACTAAAAAAATCAGTTAAATCGGCAATCACCTGTCTATTAGCAACAATATTATTATAGCGATATTGATAAAGAATAAGGGTATAACATACTAAAAAAAATCACTTAAATCGGACAACAGATTTAGAAAATTCAAGACATCCAACTTGAATAATTCATCGTGTGACCCGCTTTTTATGATCGCAAGTGTATATTTACATAACAATTTTATGGGGGTTATGTTCCTTTAAACCCCCCAATTGTTTGTATACGCTCCAATTAAACTATTATTGTGATACCATTAGTAAAACACATTGTTTTTAAAACTTTTTTGCCTCTTCGTCTTTTTTCGATAAGCATCCTTTCATGTTTCAAAATATACCTAAATATGTAAATTATAAATAAATTTTCAGATTATTATCATCATGTATCTATAATCGTACTTAACCATATAAAAATATGTAGTGGATTCGACAAATATTCAAAATATCTCGATAAAAACTGGCTTATCGAAAAAAATACTAAGAGGCAAAAAAGTTTTAAAAAGATTGTCTTTAACTAATGGTACCACAATAATAATTTAATTGGGACGTACACAAAAGTTTCGGGGGGTTTAAGGGAACAAAACCCCCTTGGGGGTTTTATGGGGAGTATACGGACAATGAGTGTACGGCATAGACAGCTGGACCCTTACAGAGACGACACTAATGAAAAAATTGAAGGCCTTTGAGAAATGAAATATAAATGAAAGTTAAAATATTCCGGTGATATAAGTAATCTTCTACACCTCCTAACAGTGGCGTCGGGCCGGGGGGCACGGGGGGGCACGTGCCCCCCCAACATTATGCAAAAAAAGAAAAAAATAATATAAATTATCTTTAAATTACGTATATGTATACACTAAAAGTTACGAATGAATAACTAATATAGATCCCCCGTTAGTCTATTTTTCTGTATGCATCTAATTTGATTCTGTGTGTGTAAAGTATGCGCGTGTTACAACTAAATTTACAAGTGCCGGTGAGCCGACTCTGGCCGGTTGCGCCCGAGCTGGAGCAGCCGATCGAATGCACCCGAGCCCAGCCGACGCCTGGCGGAGGGATATCATACCAGCTCAGTGCGCGTGTGTTGTGTTGTGTAGGTGGTCGCCACGTTTTATTCGTTCAATAAGCTTAGTGTTACTAGCTGAGCTGCTATTGTTTGTGTAATTTTTGCGGATGTTCGTTTGTTATCATGTCTAAGAAACAGTCCTCTGTACTAACATTCTTTAAAAAACTTGGAAATTCAAGTGAAAGTGTAAATGAAGATAGACATTTAGCGGGAAGTAGCACTGGAGGTAGCGTTGGTGATGAATCGCCATCTTGTTTACGCCCAGATCGTGATGCTACATTCCAGGGCGAAAGTAGAGATCCTTCATTGGGAGTACAAAGTGCAGATATTGCAAAAGGAGCATTTCAGCCTGTTGATTGTTTTAAGGTAAGCAAGATTCAATCCAAATCGAGGCAGTTCAAAGAATCCTGGTACAGTGAATTTAATTGGGTCGAATATAGCCCCATTACAGACGCTGCATTTTGTTACCCATGCCGACTATTTTGTCAACATAAGTCTGGTCGCGGGGAGGAGTCATTCACTAAACTGGGCATGAACAATTGGAAGAAAGCTTTGGAAAAATTCAGGAAACATGAGAAGAGTGAAATGCATCAAAAATCTAAACAGTTTCTCAATGAGTATAGAAAAGCAGGAAGCACGGTAGCAGATTCGTTGTCCTCGGCACATACTAAAATGGTTGAGATGAATAGGAGGTATTTAAAATTCATAATTGAAAACATCCTATTCCTTGGAAAACAGAATCTTGCCTTAAGAGGACATGATGAGAGTACTGCTTCATTTAACAGGGGGAACTTTATAGAACTGCTAGAACTGAGATCTACTGAAATGGAGGAAGGAATCCAAACATTAATGAAATCCCCAGTCCATTCATACAAAAGTGCCCAGGTACAAAATGAGATAATAGATTGCATAAAAAGTGAAATGCTTCAACAAATTGTCCAAGAGGTGAGTGAGGCTTTGGCCTAGTCAATTATTTGTGATGAAACTACGGATATTTCAACCCGTGAACAGCTTAGCATTTGCATTCGATACATTACTAAAATAGATGGACACATTAAAATCAATGAAAGGTTTTTGGGCTTCGTTGATGTGTCAGACACTACTGGTGAAAATTTACATCACACTATTAAACAGTATCTGCAGCAGTTGGGTATAAGCTTAAATAAAATGCACGGCCAGGCATATGATGGAGCTAGTAACATGAGCGGCAAATTCAAAGGTGTTGCCTCAAGGTTCCAAGAAGAAGAGCCTAAAGCTTTGTACACACACTGCCATGCCCACTTGCTTGATCTGGCTGTTCAGAGATTTTGTGAAGAAATAAGACAGCTTCGGAATTGCTTATCCATAGTAAATAACCTGTATAACTTAATTAATGCATCAGCTAACAGGTTTTCAATATTTGAATCAATATGTAAGCAAAGCGGAGAAACAAAAATGAAAAGACTGGTGAGCTTGTCTCGAACTAGATGGACAGTTCGACACAAAGCAATCCATGTAATTCTAGAGCAGCTCCCTGAAGTGTACGAAACTTTAGAAGTTATTGCAAACGATGTATCAAATCGTAAAATTGCAGCTGAAGCTGATGGTCTAGCCAAACAAATCAGCACATTTGAATTTGTATTCACTTTAAAACTATTGCACAGCGTTTTGAGTCAGACTGATATACTCTCCAAAGAACTGCAGAGTGAATCTCTTGACATTTCTAAGGTTTTTGCAAAAGTTGAATCAGTCATTGACTGTTTAAAACTGGACAGAAATGATGATGGCTTTATTCAGATGTGGAATGAGTCAGAAGAACAGTGTAACAAATATGGTATGAAAGGTTTGTCAGTTGAAAGGCCTTCACTACCACGCAAACGGAAGATTCCGAAAAAACTTGAAGCTAGTAGTAGCTCTTTAGATGCTGCATTTCATCAATCACCTGAACAGATGTTCAAGACTGACATTTACTTTGCTGCTTTAGACACAGTAATTGTAAACTTGCAATCTCGTTTTTCCAAGAACGATTATGATAAAATCAACTGCATTGCCCAGTTACTATTTAATTGGACCGAAATTGACAACAACGCTGTTATGGCAATCCAAAAGTTTTATAACTTGTCTTTAAGTTTCTCTGCACATCTTAAGTTTTTTCACTGTTATGCAAAGAACAATTTTGTCAAAACAGACAAAGCAACCACAAGAGTAACGTTCCAAGAGTTGGCTGATTTTTTTATTGAGAATGATCTTCAAGCCAGTGCACCAGATGTTTGGCAGCTACTAGAAATATCACTTTCGTGGCCTATCACAACAGCAAGCGCAGAAAGATCGTTTTCTACACTACGAAGGCTAAAGACATTTCTTCGAAGCACCATGACAGAAGACCGCTTAAGTTGGCTTGCCCTGATGTCTATTGAGCAAGAATTGACGTCTGAATACATGAAAGATAAAAAACTAGATCTGTTAGTTGACAGATTTTCAAATCTAGCCGATAGGAGGCTAATGCTTCATTAGAACTAACGAAAATTGGTTCGTTGAAAACCATTACTGTAGTTCTGTTCACCTTAAAACTTTGTCTTGTACACAAATTTGTTTTTGTGTTATCAATGTCCATGCAGTTATGTCTAGAATAGAATAAACTTGTATATTTTGAAATTGAGTCTTTTTACAATCCATCAATATAGTAAAAATTGATTAAAACCAATGTTTAACAAAAATACACATATACTTTACTTTAGTTCTTAAGTGGTAGTTTTCAAAAAAGTTTCCACGGGACCACCACTCCCCCCCCCCCCCCCCCCCCCGTAGACCCCGTGCCACCCCAAATTATTAGGTCACGCTACGCCTATGCCTCCTAATACAGGCAAAATCGCCGGATAAAGAGGCCCAGGCCAACGGAGAACGTGTTTAGTTCCGAAATCTTCGAGAGTGGTGGCAAGAAACATCCACTAATCTATTTCGAGCTGCCGTAAACGAAGATATTATTGCCAATTTTGTAGTCAATTTTCGATAATCGGATAGAGTACCTACTAAAAGAAAAAAACGAATGTTTAATATTTTGTTTTTCACCACTATTTATTCTGTATAAGTTTATTGCACATTCATTTACTAAAATATGAATCAACAAACTAACGGCAAGAGTCGAAATATGCAGATAAAATATTGCAGGCCATTGGCGTACGTACAATGATATACGAGTATAACATTAAAGGACATACCGGAATAAGTTAAGGAATTCCGTTTAAGGAATGCAATTATGAATGAAGGATTTTTAGGTTGAAGGGTACATCTACAAAATTAGAAAAGTCTAGAGAAATTACTTCTCGGGATTTATAGTGGCTACCGTACTGTATGGAAGCAATGCTAGCTGGGGTGCCATTGATTGATCTAATGGCTGAACATAGAAAAAAAATGATGACTGTATGAAATGTTTGAAAATACTTAAAAGCACACTTTATTTCTATGCGAGGAATAAATTTAAGAAATTTGGTTGAACATTCAGGTTGAATCAGATTGAAAGTAGTAGATGAACTGACGAAACGTAGCGAATAAAATTAGAACCTAATAAAATAAATGATGGTGAACGATGATCAGAATATAAGAAAAAACTGAGACTGGAAAAAGAGCGAAAGGACACATTGAGAATGTAGTTCAGAATAAGGGAAAATACGGTAGACGTGATGAAGTACTAGCACATAGCACATATTACTAGGATTAGCACATAGTTCCCCATCGTGCACTTCTTTACTGATGACAGATTTTAGTGTGGAAAAAATCCCAGTACCACCAAGATGGTATCTTTTGAAAATATCCTCTAATCAAGTATAAAAAATCTCCAAAGAATATCCTCCATGTATAGATAGATTCGATCAGCGTGTCCAGCTATTTTACTGTTATATTTACTATTTTTAGTATTTCACTTTTCCACTCAGTTTATTCTTCATCATAATTGGCTCGACAATCCTATGCGTTATGCGGATCTTGGTCTGCTCGCATAGAAGTCGCCATTTCCGTCGATTCCTAGAAACTTTCCTCCATCTTCTGAACCTTAAATGCTTAAGAGCTTCTTTACCATCATCAACCCATCTCATACGCAGCTTTAAGTACTACATTTTATTATGTATTGTTATGAAACGGCAATAATATGCAACACGCAACACAAATTTTATCCATAATAGTGATGATAAAAAACTGAATTAGAATATAACCGGAAAATAGGAATTAGACTTGCATGTAAACAAATATGACATTTAAATTGAATAAAATCGATAAGGCAAAGAAAATCTACATAGAGACTAAAGATATGAGTAACAAAACTTTCGTTCTAACTAAATAATTTGGCTATTAATTTCCACTAAATATTAGTGGAGAAATTACTTTCTACGAGTTAGCCCATTTCCATCTAATTGGGAGCAAGCCTGATAATAGCGGTTTGCGAATCATAATTATATTCGAAATCGATATGCATTGGAAGGTCGAGTGGCGAGAATATGCAGGTATACCGGGGGGGAGGGTGTACGTTAAACTGTAGCAGGAATTCGATTTCGTATGAAGCTCCCAACTTAATAGTCTACGATACGATAATATAAGAACGACCTTCATCGATCTGTTTAATGGATAGAAATTATTTGATATATAATTTAGTATGTTAAAAATTATAAGAAACAACGGGCTCCCGATATAATTTTGTTCAGACTATAATAATTATTAATTACCATAGCTAAAGAAGAATTTATATTTTATTATCGCTTACTCATCATTTATATATTATACATATATATATATATATATATATATATATATATATATATATATATATATATATATATATATATATGTTCGGAAAGGTTTCCGCGGTTAATACAATGAAACTTAAAGCTAAAATCAATATCAACAAAAGAATTAATATTAAAATTAAACTCACCAGGCTTCCGGGTTGAACCGCGTCGTTGGTTTCTAGGCCGAGCTTTCGACGTCCTCTCTGACGTCATCTTCAGGGCTTCCGGGGTCTCAGTCTCCTGAGGCTCCAGACACTACACTCACTACTCACTACTTCACTACTCACTGCAATACTGTTGTTGCTGACGCTGGGGCGGTCATTTATACCGTGGACTGTATAAATGTCTCCCCTGTTTGTCTCCAAAGTGTTCTATCTTGTGCTTTTTGTATCCAGTTTTTTGTTGTCTTTCGTAAGTCGTCTTGCCATCGTATTGGTGGTCTTCCTCTGCTACGTTTATCGGCTCTTGGTCTCCATTCAACTAGTTTGCGAGTCCATCTTCCGTCCTTCATTCTGGCAACGTGTCCAGCCCATTTCCATTTTAAGTTACAGCTTCTTTCAATGACGTCTATGACTTTGGTCTTAGCTTGTAGATCTTCGTTTCTAATCTTCGACATTCTTAAGCCTATTTTATGACATGCCGTACCAAGTTCTTCCAACATTTTCTTTATTTGTCCCAAATCGTCTGCAATCAGGACTATATCGTCTCCGTAGCTTAGGTGGTGTAGCATCTCTCCGTCCACATTTATTCCTTTATCACCCCATTCGAGGGTTTTGATCGCTTTTTCTAGAGCCGATATGAAAAGTTTAGGTGACAACGTATCCCCTTGACGGATACCTCTTTGGATTTTCATTTGTTTGCTGTTAGCGTGTAGCTGTATCGAGCTTGTCGCATTTTTATATATATTACATATTAGCCTCGAATATCGGCTATCAATGCGGCTCTCGTTTAGTGCTTCTATAACACTGTCGAGTTCTACTGAGTCGAATGCTTTGTGGAAATCTACGAATGCTAAAACTAAGGGCTTGTTATATTCTATGGATTTTTCGATGAGTTGTTTTATTGTTTTGAGGTGATCGTTGGTTCCAAAGTTTGCTCTGAATCCAGCTTGTTCTCTACTTTGATACAGGTCTCATTTCTTGTCTAATCTTGTGGTGATTACTCTCATGAAAAGTTTATAAATATGGTTTAACAGACTGATTGGTCGGTAATTTTCCAGATCAGTTTTTTCTCCTTTTTTATGCAGAAGAATTGTTTTGGCTCTATTCCATTCAGATTGTATGGATTTCTTTGTCAAACATAGATTAAAGAGATCTTTTATTTTTCTCATTAGAGGTTCACCGCCATTCTTAACAGCCTCGATCACTATTCCATCGTCTCCTGGTGATTTATTGGATTTCATTTTATTCATCGCTTGTCTAATTTCACTGAGAGTTATTTCTGGCATGAGTTCAGAGCCTTGATTTAATATTGTTTTGCTTATTGCATCTTTTAGCTGTGTTTGGTTCATCCGTCTGCTTTTATAAAGTTCTCCATAGAAGTCTTCTACTATTGTTAAAAGCTCATCTCTATTTGTTGTTATTTCGCCCTTTTTGTTTTTTAATTTAATGATCTGACTTTTTCCATTATTTAGTTTTCTTCGCAGACTTTTTAGGCCTTTATTATTTTCTATGGCTTGTTCGATTTTAAGTGTATTATACTTCCTTTAAGTATTTTCTTATTGCTTTCTTGACTTCTCTGTTTATCTCTCTCTCTTTTGCTCTCCATTTGGATCATTTCTTTCTGTAATAAGATTTCTTTGTTTCATTAAATTCCTGGTGTCAATACTAAGTTTTTCTTCGTTCTTACTTCTTGGACAGTGTTTTCTCATGCTTTCTCCAATGGCTTGCGTAATATGTTGGTTTAGTGCATCTATGTTTTCATTGAGAGTTATGTCTGTGTTGTTTCTCAGTTTGGTTTCAATGTCGTTTTGATATTCTTTAATGTCTCTAGGTTGAGTCCATATTGGTATTGGTTTCGTATTTACTAATTTGCGTCTCTCTTGTTTTGTGCTTATTTTAACTGCTGCTCTTTCTATTCTATGGTCACTACCAGTGTTGAATGCATTTAGGACCGTTACGTCTTGGATGATTTCTTTTTTGTTTGTAATTATGAAGTCAATTTCGTTTTTTTGTTTTATTATCTGGACTTGCCCAGGTCCATCTTCTATGTGGTTTCTTATAAAAAAAGCTATTCATTTGGACTAGATTATTCTGAAGGAGAAAACCAATTAAGGTCTCTCCTCTTTCATTCCTTCCATTTAGTCCAAATTTTCCAAGTGATGTTTCTTCTGGACATGCTTTGATTCCTATTTTCGCATTGAAATCACCACATATTATCACGTATTGTGTGGGTAGGTCGTTTAGGGCTATTGAGATATAGTCGTAGAATTCTTCGACTTCTTCATCTGAATGGGTGGTTGTTGGTGCATAGACTTGAATTATTTTAATACTGTATCTTTTATTGAGTTGTAATGTTAAGTAGGCAACTCTGTTCGATATTCCTTTAATAGATGTAATTTTATCGCTATGCTTTCTATGTATAAAAAACCCAATGCCTCCCTCTGATGTTTCTTCATTACCCATACTGTAGAAAAGATGCCCTGTACTTCGGGTCTTCAGACTTTCTCCTTTCCTTCTCACTTCGCTGACTCCTATTATGTCCCATTTGATATTTGACATTTCACTTTCCATCTCTAAGTCTTTCTTCTGACAACAGACTTCTCGCATTGTAGGTAGCAATATGCATCAATATGTGTTTTTTGGATTTTGTCTTTTGCGAATTTTTGCCTCCCCCAGAATCCTTGAGGCAGACCTTATGAGGTGTGGGACTTACCACTACTGATCTACCCACCTCGGGTTCACTATTCACGATTTTTTTGAAATTCGCCATGACATGACGGGGGTAAATTTGGCAATTAAAACACCGCGCTTGCCATGCGTGTTGGTGAGTTTCTAAATCAGCCGCCCACTCTGGGTCAGACGCTGTTTGCAGCCGCCCATTCTGGATCAGACGCTGCAGGTTTGGTTTGATTCTAGAGTAACCCTAAAATCGAGGGTTGCCACTTCCGCCATCCGTACCGTACCGAAGCTCCGCTTCTCCGCCGTGGCTGCCGTTGTGGACTTCATCCGTAACCCTGGACAAGGGACCCTAAACAGGTACTAGTTTCCCGGGTCAGGAAACCCCCGGAATCTGCGGGGGCAGGGATTGATTCAATTTCCCTGATAGGATTATCTTCAAGAATTTAAAGAGTTCCTACCCGCTACCCCCTATATACAGTATGTCCCTGTAAGTTGTATCCATATGGAAAACTTTTTTATTATTAATTTTACGAAAAAAAGTTATTCTTTATAAAAAGCTCTGCATGGTCCAAAACCTAAGATTTAACCATCAAATATCAAATTTTTTTAATATTATACGAGGTATGTCAAAAAGTTTGAATTTCACTCAAGAGTAAAGTAGCTTTATTTTTCGTAATATTGGAAATTGCTATTATGAAAAGTTGTTTGGAATTAAAATCTATATTCTAATATGCAATTACATCCTTCTAATTGAAAAAAATTTTTTTTGGGAAATTATGGATAACTATCATTATTTTTTCAGTAATTTCAATTCTGATAACTCTTTTATTATTAATTTTACGAAAAAAAGTGATTCTTAATAAAAAGTTCTGGATGGTCTAAAACTTAAAATACAACCATATTATATCAAATTTTATCAATTTTATACGAGGTATGTCAAAAAAGATAAATTTAGATCAAAAGTAAAGTACCTTTATAGTTAAGAATATTTCAATTAGAAGGATGTAATTACATACTGAAACATAGTTTTTAATTCTAAATAACTTTTCATAATAACAATTTTCGATTTTGTGAAAAATAAACCTATTTTATTCTTGAGCGAAATTCATATTTTTTGACATACCTCGTATAAAATTGATAAAATTTGACAAAAGATGGTTGTATTTTAAATTTTAGACCATGCATAACTTTTTATTAAGAATCACTTTTTCGTAAAATTAATAATAAAAGAGTTATCTGAATTAAAATAACTGAAAATAATGTTAGTTATCCATAATTTTTTAAATAAAATAATTTTTCAATTAGAAGGATGTAATTGCATATTAGAATATAGTTGTTAATTCCAAACAACTTTTCATAATAGCAATTTCCAATATTACGAAAAATAAAGCTACTTTACTCTTGAGTGAAATTCAAACTTTTTGACATACCTCATATAATATTCAAAAAATTTGATATTTGATGGTTAAATCTTAGGTTTTGGACCATGCAGAGCTTTTTATAAAGAATAACTTTTTTTCGTAAAATTAATAATAAAAAAGTTTTCCATATGGATACAACTTACAGGGACATATTATTACTTAATAATAATAATAATTTAATCAGCCCAAAACACATTGACTGCATTCCCCAAAATTATTCATTATATATATATATATATATATATATATATATATATATATATATATATATATATATATATATATATATATATATATATATATATTTATGAAAAAACAAAAGATGTAGATCTTTGAAACACACTCAGTGATCAAAAGATCCACATGTACTGGTTTAACGACCACTCGTACGAAATCAAACAAATGAAATAGATATATATATATATATATATGAACCTTAAAGCTAAAATCAATATCAATAAAAGAATTAATATTAAAAATAAACTCACCAGGCTTCCGGGTTTAACCGCGTCATTGATTTCTAGGCCGAGCTTTCGACGTCCTCTCTGACGTCATCTTCAGGGCTTCCGGGGTCTCAGTCTCCTAAGGCTCTAGACACTACACTCACTACTCACTGCACAATGCACAGTAGTGCAGTGAGTAGTGAGTGTAGTGTCTGGAGCCTCAGGAGACTGAGTGATCCACTGGTGAGACTGGTGATCCACCATTTCGGGCTGGGAAAAATTTTTTGAATAGAATCAAAGATCCAAACACCAGTTCTTAGAAATGTGTTTCGCCCTCTTCAATCCCTCTGGGCTCATCGGTAAAGATGGAGGTTGAATATCTTTAGACACATTCCAATCAAAAAACAACAATTCGAAACCTAGACACAGAAGGTGCGTAAATCTACGGCAAATCCAACAATGACAGTCTCAAGTTTTAATTCCCTAATTACTTAAAGTAAGTAAAATATATGTTTAAAACATAAGATGTAGATCTTTGAAACACACTAAGTGATCAAAAGATCCAAGGTTAATGGTTTAACGACCACTCGTACGAAATCAAACAGATGAAATAGAGAATGTGGAAAAATCCCCTTACGAACAATTCACACATCCACCATTTCGGGCTGGGAAAAATTTTTTGAATAGAATCAAAGATCCAAACACCAGTTCTTAGAAATGTGTTTCGCCCTCTTCAACCCCTCTGGGCTCATCGGTAAAGATGGAGGTTGAATATCTTTAGACACATTCCAATCAAAAAACAACAATTCGAAACCTAGACACAGAAGGTGCGTAAATCTACGGCAAATCCAACAATGACAGTCTCAAGTTTTAATTCCCTAATTACTTAAAGTAAGTAAAATATATGTTTAAAACATAAGATGTAGATCTTTGAAACACACTCAGTGATCAAAAGATCCAAGGTTAATGGTTTAACGACCACTCGTACGAAATCAAACAGATGAAATAGAGAATGTGGAAAAATCCCCTTACGAACAATTCACACATCCACCATTTCGGGCTGGGAAAAATTTTTTGAATAGAATCAAAGATCCAAACACCAGTTCTTAGAAATGTGTTTCGCCCTCTTCAACCCCTCTGGGCTCATCGGTAAAGATGGAGGTTGAATATCTTTAGACACATTCCAATCAAAAAACAACAATTCGAAACCTAGACACAGAAGGTGCGTAAATCTACGGCAAATCCAACAATGACAGTCTCAAGTTTTAATTCCCTAATTACTTAAAGTAAGTAAAATATATGTTTAAAACATAAGATGTAGATCTTTGAAACACACTCAGTGATCAAAAGATCCAAGGTTAATGGTTTAACGACCACTCGTACGAAATCAAACAGATGAAATAGAGAATGTGGAAAAATCCCCTTACGAACAATTCACACATCCACCATTTCGGGCTGGGAAAAATTTTTTGAATAGAATCAAAGATCCAAACACCAGTTCTTAGAAATGTGTTTCGCCCTCTTCAACCCCTCTGGGCTCATCGGTAAAGATCCACAGATGAGCCCAGAGGGGTTGAAGAGGGCGAAACACATTTCTAAGAACTGGTGTTTGGATCTTTGATTCTATTCAAAAAATTTTTCCCAGCCCGAAATGGTGGATGTGTGAATTGTTCGTAAGGGGATTTTTCCACATTCTCTATTTCATCTGTTTGATTTCGTACGAGTGGTCGTTAAACCATTAACCTTGGATCTTTTGATCACTGAGTGTGTTTCAAAGATCTACATCTTATGTTTTAAACATATATTTTACTTACTTTAAGTAATTAGGGAATTAAAACTTGAGACTGTCATTGTTGGATTTGCCGTAGATTTACGCACCTTCTGTGTCTAGGTTTCGAATTGTTGTTTTTTGATTGGAATGTGTCTAAAGATATTCAACCTCTATCTTTACCGATGAGCCCAGAGGGGTTGAAGAGGGCGAAACACATTTCTAAGAACTGGTGTTTGGATCTTTGATTCTATTCAAAAAATTTTTCCCAGCCCGAAATGGTGGATGTGTGAATTGTTCGTAAGGGGATTTTTCCACATTCTCTATTTCATCTGTTTGATTTCGTACGAGTGGTCGTTAAACCATTAACCTTGGATCTTTTGATCACTGAGTGTGTTTCAAAGATCTACATCTTATGTTTTAAACATATATTTTACTTACTTTAAGTAATTAGGGAATTAAAACTTGAGACTGTCATTGTTGGATTTGCCGTAGATTTACGCACCTTCTGTGTCTAGGTTTCGAATTGTTGTTTTTTGATTGGAATGTGTCTAAAGATATTCAACCTCTATCTTTACCGATGAGCCCAGAGGGGTTGAAGAGGGCGAAACACATTTCTAAGAACTGGTGTTTGGATCTTTGATTCTATTCAAAAAATTTTTCCCAGCCCGAAATGGTGGATGTGTGAATTGTTCGTAAGGGGATTTTTCCACATTCTCTATTTCATCTGTTTGATTTCGTAAGAGTGGTCGTTAAACCATTAACCTTGGATCTTTTGATCACTGAGTGTGTTTCAAAGATCTACATCTTATGTTTTAAACATATATTTTACTTACTTTAAGTAATTAGGGAATTAAAACTTGAGACCGTCATTGTTGGATTTGCCGTAGATTTACGCACCTTCTGTGTCTAGGTTTCGAATTGTTGTTTTTTGATTGGAATGTGTCTAAAGATATTCAACCTCCATCTTTACCGATGAGCCCAGAGGGGTTGAAGAGGGCGAAACACATTTCTAAGAACTGGTGTTTGGATCTTTGATTCTATTCAAAAAATTTTTCCCAGCCCGAAATGGTGGATGTGTGAATTGTTCGTAAGGGGATTTTTCCACATTCTCTATTTCATCTGTTTGATTTCGTACGAGTGGTCGTTAAACCATTAACCTTGGATCTTTTGATCACTGAGTGTGTTTCAAAGATCTACATCTTATGTTTTAAACATATATTTTACTTACTTTAAGTAATTAGGGAATTAAAACTTGAGACTGTCATTGTTGGATTTGCCGTAGATTTACGCACCTTCTGTGTCTAGGTTTCGAATTGTTGTTTTTTGATTGGAATGTGTCTAAAGATATTCAACCTCCATCTTTACCGATGAGCCCAGAGGGGTTGAAGAGGGCGAAACACATTTCTAAGAACTGGTGTTTGGATCTTTGATTCTATTCAAAAAATTTTTCCCAGCCCGAAATGGTGGATGTGTGAATTGTTCGTAAGGGGATTTTTCCACATTCTCTATTTCATCTGTTTGATTATATATATATATATATATATATATATATATATCAAATAGATGAAATAGAGAATGTGGAAAAATCCCCTTACGAACAATTCACACATCCACCATTTCGGGCTGGGAAAAATTTTTCGAATAGAATCAAAGATCCAAACACCAGTTCTTAGAAATGTGTTTCGCCTAAGAACTGGTGTTTGGATCTTTGATTCTATTCGAAAAATTTTTCCCAGCCCGAAATGGTGGATGTGTGAATTGTTCGTAAGGGGATTTTTCCACATTCTCTATTTCATCTATTTGATTTCGTACGAGTGGTCGTTAAACCAATAACCTTGGATCTTTGGTTCGCTGAGTGTGTTTCAAAGATCTACATCTTATGTTTTTAAATATATATATATATATATATATATATATATATATATATATATATATATATATATATATATATATATATATACTGATAAATGACACGTAACGGAGCCCGAAGACAAACGGGCAGTTTCAGAGCCCTGCACTTCCTATTGGTTACGGCGTGTATACTTTGTACCTATCGCCTTAAAATCACTTAAAACCTATAGAGGGGAAAGCAGAGGGGTAAAGTTTTTTCCGTAGAATTGTCGTTAGAAACGAATTTCACCTTTTGAAGCCCAAAAGATATTACTTGAACCTTTAGAAGCCCACTGTTTAAAAATCTATATACTATTGCAACGTTTTAAAGCCTAGCGGTGTTGCCAGGTTACTGATACTATTAATAGTACATCTATTTTTAGACTCAAGGTTATATTTGAATATTGTCCATTATTATTATCAGTGTTATAGGAGAAGAACCGGGCTTCTCACAGTTGCATTCGTGTTGTTTGCTTTTATATGGTAGTATTACTACTTTGATATTGGGAATAAAGTAAGTATTATTTTACTATTTATTTTAAACGATTTTTTCAGTTTAATATGGACTGAATCGTATTATAACGAAGATAGATTATAGAGGCTCTCTATCAGATTATCAAACATTGCTTAGGAACTATTGCTCATCTACGGAAGATGATGAGAGAAGGTTAATAAAACTCTTATACAGTGTATTTACATAAGTTTTAGCATACAGGGGAAAATATTTTATTATAATAATTAAGAGAAAAAATCATTTTTCATCAAGATTTTATCAATATTATACTAGTTTTGCCTGTGAATGTGATTATTGCTGAAAGTAAAGTACATTTATTTTCGACAATATTAAAAATCATTATAAAGAAAAGGGGTTTAGAATTGAATATATTGTTTATTTACATAAAAAAAGTTAAAATAATTTTTATTTTTTTGTCATTTACTTTGCGATAAACTTTTAAAATATAAGTTTGTACCTACCTACATTAATGTATAATAAATATGGGAATATTGTTTATGTTTGAAAAGGTAGAACTACAAGCAGCATTAACTACATAAAGAAGATAAAATTCACCTAATCATCATGGCCTATGAATGAATACTTTGGATGTTTTTCTCATTATATATTTGTTATAATCTGACCTTGACTCCAATTGATTGACTTGCTCTTTTCCAGAATAAATTAACCTCCATCAGTCATGAAAAAACGAACGGAAAAAATACTAAATCTGACGCGGCGTGACGAGAGTAATCTACTTTTTTTACCAGATTACGAGACAACAAAGGGTTTACAAACATATTATAAAAATAAAGCATTAACCCATCTAAGTTTGACAGCTGCTGCAAAAGGTGAGCTAAAAGAGGTCTATGATTTTGAAGATCATGAAGAAAAAGATGTGCAGCTAGTTAAGAGACACAATATTGAGAAATCCAATGAAGAAATAAATAAAAAAATAGTTGTATTGGAAGATCAACAAATAAGACCGCAACCAGACCACACCAGTGAGAAAATTTTAGAAGCGTACTCTCCTCTTAGACATGTACCTCGAAGACAAAGACCCAATAAAGAAATGGAGAAAAAAATAGTTATATTGGAAGATCTACAAATACTACCACCATCAGACATCACCAGTAAGGACATTTTAGGAGCGTACTCTCCTCTAAGAAATGTAACTCGAAGACAAAGAGAACCGTCAGAAGAATCTAAAGAAAACTATGATATTGATGAAATGGAAAAACCTTCTCGATCTTCTGGGAGTGAGTATCTACCTTCAAGCGATGATGAGGAAAATGAAGAATTTCCGCTTATACGTTATGAAAGAATTAGTAAAGCTGAAGGTAAAAGTACCAAAAAAAACAAAAAAATATATAAGCAACAATTATTCTTACAAGTCTAATGAAATATCCACAACTACTACCTTGCTTGATCAAAATTTAAAACCAAAAGAAGAAAGCTTTGAATTAGAAACTACAAGTAAGCACGTAGACCCTTTTATAGTTAACTTCGGTAAATTTGTAGGACCCTCTCATGTTAAAGTTGAGTCACACTTCAGTCGTTCACAAGACAAAAAAACAACATGTCCGTATTGCTTGGACGATGTAACCCATTTTGCACGACACTTGATTAGAAGACATTGTGATCAAGGTGCTGTTAAGGAATTTTCGTCATTTCCTCCAAATTACCACAAAAGAAAATTATTGTTAGATGCTATTCGCCGTCAGGGAAATTTTGTTAGTTCCTTATCAACTAATAATATAAGACCTGTACGAAGACCCAAGGAAGCTGAAGATGTAGATACATCATTATTTGTTTCTTGCCCCGATTGCATGGGATTCTTTAGAAGAACGTATTAAGAAGACATAGAAAGCAATGTCCTGCCAGATCTAAATGTAAAACTGTCAAACGTGAAAATCATTTATCTTTATCACAAGTATTCACTGTATGTTCAGGTGTACACGGTGATTTTCTTGCTTCTTTGCGTTTAAAAAAAGAAGTTTTTCCAATTATGCGAAGTGACGAGATTTCAAGAACTGCTATGAAAGATATGCTCATTTGCTCATATGCTGAAAGCTTGCTAAGAAAGCACAAGCGTGCTCAAATAAGAAATGTTATCTCAAATAAAATGAGAGAATTGGGACGACTTCTTATAAGTTTGAGAAATACAACTGGAATTCAACTACTATTTGATGCTTTGAAACCACAGTTTTTTGATAATATTGTCGGAGCTGTAAAAGTTATTAGCGGATATTGTGAAGAAACCAAAACCTTTCAAGCGAGCAGTTTGGCACTACACATGGGGACCACGCTTAAACAAGTTTGTGACATAGCTACAAAGAATATTATACAGAAAAGTCCTATTATAATCTGTACTACTGCCGAAGAAAGTCTTAAAGACATTAAGCGTTTAAAAAATCTTATTGAAAACCATTGGACATCTGAGATTTCAAGCCTTGCACTGAAAAATTTAAAGGAAAATAATTATGTTTCTCCAAAATTGTTGCCATTGACCCAAGATGTTATAAAATTCCAAACTTTTGTAATGAACGAAGCCCATGAAGCTTCAGATGCATTGAAGAAGAATATCCACATTAAGTTGAACTATCGAAAGCTGATCGAGTCTGTCTTAGCATTGACATTATTAATAAATAGAAAGCGCATTGGGGAAATTCAGTACCTAAAAACCGAGACTTATAATTCAACAGTCAGTGAAAACCAGCAAACCGAGTTTCTAGATTGTCTTTCAAAAACTGAACAAACTTTGTGCGAGAATTACAAAAGAGTAGTGACCGGTGGAAAAGGAAGCAGACCTGTTGCAATTTTATTTCCACCGGACCTTCAGAAATTCATTGAACTTCTTCTAAGTTTCCGAAGTATTTGTGTGACTCCGACAAATCCGTATTTATTTGGTAATCCTAACACAGAGCTGTGGTTGAGTGGCTATCATATTGTGAAAAAGCTGGCGACAAAAGCTGATGTTTCGGATACAACTCTGTTTACATCAACCCGTTTAAGAAAACAAATTGCCACATTATTGCAAGCAATCAATATTAAGGATGACGAAATGGAACAGTTTGCTACTTTCATGGGACACACCAAAAAAACACATGAATCGTATTATAGGTAATTATAAATTCAATTTTTTTATCATTTTTATCAACGACCATTTAAAAACTACATTCACTTGTGTTTTATCAAGTATAATGATGAACTTTATTTAGTCGTGAATAATGAATCATAATTCACAGGTCATAAATAAATGACAATTTGAGTTTATTTATATAAAAATACAACAACTTACATCTGAAGAAAAAATAAAAAACTTCTTACACCGTAGGGGATCGAACCTATATGTTTAGAATAGTATTTGGGGTTTAAAATCTTAATTTCATTGCTTTTGTTCCAATTAAACAAGTTACACCAAAATCAAGTAGTATCTACTACATTTTTGATTTAAAAAAATTCATGTGTAGTACAAAAACGTTTTCATTTTGCTTTATTTATTTAAAAACCGTGCTTATTACCTATTTTTTGTGGCACTGTCCATATTTCGCATACATTTTTAATGGGAAAGTTCTGTTTTCCAATCCTCTTTTAAAAAACAGAAACTAAAGGTCAGTCTACTTGGCTACATACTCAAATGTACGTACTTCTGATACTTTAACTAGTTCTGTCTCGTAGGCTTCCTCAAGACTTGTATCAGACAGCAAAAGTTGCCAAATTACTTATCGCTGTTAATAGTGGACAAGTAACAAAGTATAAAGGAAAATCCCTTGACGAAATAACTTTGTCAGACAATGAATCATTGCTGGATGAGACTGAAGCAGAAAAACCTTTATTTCATGGTAAGAAATTCATAATTATTTATTTTCTTTTAAGGTACCAGAATGAAGGAAACTTTTTTATGACAATAAAGTTTTTTGTAAAATCAACAACATAAATTCCAATACCGTAAAAGTGAATATTTTGTTTGAAAATTAATAGGTTAATGAAATCGTTTGTTATTTGCTGTCATTAGAACACGAAGTACTGCGCCAAATTCATTACTGTAATATTGATTCGGAACACAAACAATAGTGCAATGAAAATTTTTAAATTTCAGTTTATTTTCAAAATTCGCCCCGTTAAAAAAATATAGATGCTTAAATTTTCAGTTAATACGTTAACTAGTATCTACGAAATATGGAGGAATTTAAAACATGCTTTACTCACCACGTAACTTTAGCAAATCAGGTTGATATTTCATTAGGATTACTAGAAAAAATTAATATATGCAGGCATGAAGATTTAATATATATATTGTTTTTAGATCAAAATATTAATTAAAATGAAATAGAAGAGACGTGGGAACAGCAATTCGGAGAACAAGCAATGAAAAATGCGGTATTAGGTAATTATCTATTTTTCCTTATCCAGAACTAAGAATTTAAAGAACGTGGAATGAAAGATAAACTGTTATGTTTTAGATGAAAGGGAAAATAGTATAAAAAAAGGAAAGCGAGGAAAGTGGAATTCAGAGAAAAAAAATGTATTGAAAACAGCTTTCAAAGATCACATAAAAAACAAAAAAGCTCCGAGAAAAGAAGAAACCGAGTTCATAATGAAAAAACATAAAGATTTATTCAAGGATAAGACGTGGGCCACAGTGAAAGCTTTTGTTTATAACTGTTATAAAGGTTAAACAATTGCTAATTTACTTTAAATATTTTAGACTTGCACTGCGCTAGTATAAACGTTTAATTTTATTTCAATGTTTAATAATTATTTTAGTCATTCTCAGCATTAATTATAAATAAGATAAAATGTAAAATAGCTATTAACCAAATATTTAATGAAGTACTCGTATTTACTTTTGTACTTTTTTTTTCTTGCAGCTGTTTGTATTTTCAGTTTAAATTTTTTTCCATAATTCGAAATATAATATTTTATTTATTATTTTGTATTATTTTCTGGTTTTTCAGACATTTTTTTTTAAATCTGTAATACCTGTTGCAGGAAATTTACTCAATGAAATCGAGTAAAGAAATATCTAACAATACATATAGGTATAGGGTGTTTTATTATAAAACAATGTATTTGTTTTATTTTATACTAAATACTGTATCAAATTTTGTTTTCAAGATGAAAAGAAGGAGAACTTTATATTTCACCAATACTGTCGATTTTTCCAAGGTGGGCATTACCCACTCGTGTCCCTGAGAAGCTACACCGATGTTTGTGTTCTTTATTGAATTAGGCACTCTGTATAGTATTTTTAAGATTGATTATCTTTATATATGTGTGTCGTTCTTACTTCTAACAATTGTGATTTACGCCCAATGGTATATATGTGAAAATAAATTTCACGCACGTTTTCAAGCCCAGCGGCGTTGTCAAATGTCGGGCTTCATAGCGATTTATTTAAATATAATAGTTCAAATGTATAAAACTTATACACGAAAGCGCCCCCTACCGCATGATTTTGGAAACTTTTTGTAAAAGTGTATGTATAAGCTGTACGTTGTGAAGCCTTCGCAAAAATTTGTCCAGTTGGGTAAGAAAGTAAGGGGAATCCAATGGTTGTTAGATACTCGGGCGACGTTTCGAAACCCGCAGTCGGGCTCCAAAAGGTAGTTGCGGGCTTGTAAACGTTCAAAATATATCTTGTACGGGCCTGTATAAGAGCGTTTATATGTGTGTATATATATATATATATATATTGGTTTGAAGTTTCAGCAATTCGGTCATGTGAAATAAAATTCTATTTGTTATTTCTCAATATTTCGTCACACTTTTGTGACTTCTTCAGGAGAAAACTGTAAATTTATTAAGATTAGAAATTAACAAAAGCTAAATATTTAGTTACTTATAACTATAAGAGTATTAATTTAGATTTTTTTGAACATATCGTAAGTGTTAAATAATTTATTATATGTTAACATATAATAAATTTACAGTTTTCTCCTGAAGAAGTCACAAAAGTGTGACGAAATATTGAGAAATAACAAATAGAATTTTATTTCACATGACCGAATTGCTGAAACTTCAAACCACTATAACACAGTACGGTCGAAAATATTTGTACAAATATATATATATATATATATATATATATATATATTTTGTTTTTTCATATATATATATATATATATATATATATATATATATATATATATATATATATATGAAAATTCTATATATATATAGAATTCTGAGGTTATTGGGATATGCAGCGGTGAAATAAGTGTACTCTTTTAACTAAGTTTCAAGCTTTCGAAAATGTTTATTTTCATCATCAGGAATAAGTTATTGAGATTTGCTTTTCGTGGATGTTATACCCACAGGTGACAAATTCACGCCCCACTCATTGATTGAGTCAAATATTAAAAAATACTTGGTGTAAAAGACCAAATTGACAAATTATTTTCTACACTAACACATAAAAAAAAGATAATTAAAAAGATTTACATGCCACGTGTGCCGGCAAGTGTGAAAACTTTTCTCACTCTTTGTGTGAAACTCTTTTCACACTTGCCGGCACACGTGGCATGTAAATCTTTTTAATTGTCTTTTTTTTATGTGTTAGTGTAGAAAATAATTTGTCAATTTGGTCTTTTACACCAAGTATTTTTTAATATTTGACTCAATCAATGAGTGGGGCGTGAATTTGTCACCTGTGAGTATAACATCCACGGAAAGCAAATCTCAATAACTTATTCCTGATGATGAAAATAAACATTTTCGAAAGCTTGAAACTTAGTTAAAAGAGTACACTTATTTCACCGCTGCATATCCCAATAACCTCAGAATTCCGTTTTCTACGTTGTCAGCAAAGACTTCTTTTCCTTAGATATATATATATATATATATATATATATATATATATATATATATATATATATATATATATATATAAGACAAAGAGTCTTTGCTGACAGTATATAGACAGACTTTTATGGATATTGGGTTCTGCAGCAATTGAAAGGTGTACTCTTTTAAGTTTTTATTCCAAGCTTTCGGTTTTGATTAAAACCATCATCAGGGTGCTACAATATTATATAAATGTGAGACAATATTAAAAACTTGTGTAAAATAATATATACTTACAACTTATTGGGGATATTTCAAAATGATGTCATTATAATGAGATGCAAAAATGTTCTTAAAATTTTGAAGCCGATGTATCGATAAAAGAAGATTTAATATCCAAAAGTTAATTATTAACTTATACAGCACAATTTCGAGAAAAGTCCAAATGACAAGTAAACATGACATGACATTATTTTGAAATATCTAACAAACATTTTTTATAAATGAATAGTTTTAGTAAATAACCAATAAGAGTTCACGGTAAGTTTGAAAATATTTTTAAATGATGAAAATTAAAGTTATTAGCATTTAAATTTGACTTTCAAAAGATACAGAATATAATTTGTTTGTTGAAATTAAAGTTAAACTTCAAATAAGAGTAAAATTTAATCAAAAATTAAAATTTTGTTTAAATATGTATACAAAATTACTTTATAGTGTTATTGACAGGTCAGAGTATCTAGAAAAGGATTTATGAGATAACTCACGATTATCTAAAAAGAGTAAGTAAGAAAACATTTCATTTAGGTGACCTATATCAGTACGATAATTCATCGAATTTGGATTTTTATTTATATGAACTATTTTCAAAAAGAGCCTCTTTGACGTATGTGACTCACGATCTAATATCTTTACGTTATTATAATCAATTTGATGATCATTATTGAAAACATGTTCACCCAATGCACTTCTATCAGGATACAATCTACAGTCTGACTTATGCGAAGTTAATCTATCTCTTAGTCTTCTTGATGTTTGCCCAATATATATTTGATTACAATCTAAACAAGGAAGGCTGTAGACTGTATCAGTTTTAGAAAGCATTGGAGTCTTGTCTTTGATATTCGAAAAAACTTTATTGACTGTGAGAGCAGTCCTAAATGCAAGTTTGATGTTTTCAAAAGGCTTAAAAAGTCGGATCAACTTCGGTGCAATTTCACTGATATATGGCAACGTCATTTAAGGTACGTTAGTAATGATATATGATATATGACGTTGCCATATATCAGTGAAATTGCACCGAAGTTGATCCGACTTTCGGTGCAATTTCACTAATATATGGCAACGTCATGTAAGTTACGTTAGTAATGATATATGATATATGACGTTGCCATATATCAGTGAAATTGCACCGAAGTTGATCCGACTTTTTAAGCCTTTTGAAAACATCAAACTTGCATTTAGGACTGCTCTCACAGTCAATAAGGTTTTTTCGAATATCAAAGACAAGACTCCAATGCTTTCTAAAACTGATAAAGTCTACAGCCTTCCTTCTTTAGATTGTAATCAAATATATATTGGGCAACCATCAAGAAGAATAAGAGATAGATTAACTTCACATAAGTCAGACTGTAGATTGTATCCTGATAGAAGTGCATTGGGTGAACATGTTTTCAATAATGATCATCAAATTGATTATAATAACGTAAAGATATTAGATCGTGAGTCACATACGTCAAAGAGGCTCTTTTTGGAAATGGTTCATATAAATAAAAATCCAAATTCGATGAATCATCGTACTGATATAGGTCACCTAAATGAAATGTTTTCTTACTTACTCTTTTTAGATAATCGTGAGTTATCTCATAACTCCTTTTCTAGATACTCTGACCTGTCAATAACATTATAAAGTAATTTTGTATACATATTTAAACAAAATTTTAATTTTTGATTAAATTTTACTCTTATTTGAAATTTAACCTTAATTTTAACAAACAAATTATATTCTGTATCTTTTGAAAGTCAAATTTAAATGCTAATAACTTTAATTTTAATCATTTAAAAATATTTTCAAACTTACCGTGAACTCTTATTGGTCATTTACTAAAACTATTCATTTATAAAAAAATGTTTGTTAGAGATTTCAAAATAATGTCATGTCATGTTTAATTGTCATTTGGACTTTTCTCGAAATTGTGCTGTATAAATTAATAATTAACTTTTGGATATTAAATCTTCTTTTATCGATACATCGGCTTCAAAATTTTAAGAACATTTTTGTATCTCATTATAATGAAATCATTTTGAAATATCCTCAATAAGTTGTAAGTATATATTATTTTACACATGTATTTCATATTGTCTCACATTTATATAATATTGTAGCAACCTGATGTTGGTTTTAATCAGAACCGAAAGCTTGGAATAAAAACTTAAAATAGTACACCTTTCAATTGCTGCAGAACCCCATATCCATAAAAATCTGTCTATATATATATATATATATATATATATATATATATATATATATATATATATATATATATATATATATATATAATATATAACAGCGGTTTTCAACCTTTTTGAGTAATGTACCACCTACAGTTATTTTTATTATTTTTGGTACCACCTATACTTTTCAATTGTGTTATCAATACCTACTAAGTACTACTATTTTAGTTTTTTCCGTGTTTTGTGTACCACCGCCAATAATGATATGTACCACCAGTGGTACATGTACCACAGATTGTGAACCTCTGATATATAATATATATATATATATATATATATATATATATATATATATATATATATATATATATATATATATATATATATATATATATATATATATACATCCCGCTATCATTATGTCATCTTTTCATGTTGCAGTCATTTGGCATCACTAAGAAATACTATCATTTTCGAATTTTAATTCGTGTATGTTTGTTGAGCGCATTTTTTAACGCCCTGTATCGTTCTCAGTTTTCTAAAATTTTGATTTTAAAAATTTAAATTATATACAAAAATTTTTACACTTCACAGCCATTTTGACTTCCACCACATAAAAATGTGTATTTGCGATCTATTTGCCGTCAATCGAGGTTGCCACGAGTTAAAAATATCGAGCGTTTGAGGCCAGGTAGAAAAGGTATATTAGAAACTATATAAAAGGTGGGTTCTTTACCTGTTCGGCTGGTAAGGGTCCAAATATTTTACGAGTTGAATTGTGTTTATTTTATTTCATCTGTTAAATTATAATTTTCTCATAACGACTTAAAATATTTGTTTGAAAAATTAATTTTGTGTCATTCCATTTCAAATCACTCAATTTTGGAGCAAAAAAAAATTTGGACCTCCGATTTGTCTGAAAATTGGTATATAGCTTCTGCGGGACGTAAAAATAAGATATTTAAGGTCAAAAAATCTTCTTCTTCTTTTTTTCTCAAAATGTTATTTTATTCGATTTTACAGTGATTTGGTGTTTATTTATACAAATTTCCATTTTCTCTCGTAAAGTATCAATGGAAAACATAATATTTTAATAGAAGGGACTCAAAAATGTCATTATATGGCATTATAACAAGTTACTTTGATTCAAAACAAGCTTTTGATCAAATTTTATAGTGTAGAAAACGTTAAAATACCATTTTTTTTACATTTTTCTCCATTCCCAAAATGCATCATATTCGATTTGGCTGAAAATTTGCCCACAGATAGACAAAACATAGGACTTTAAGTGGTCATAAGGATTTGAATTATATTACAATACCCAAAAAGTTACATGCAATATTATAGTCAAAAATATAGGCGTCTACTGTAAGTAAAATTAACTCGAAAATATCGACCCCACGACAAAAATTGTTAAAAATAAATTGTAATAATTGTAAATACGATTTATTTGGAACAATTTCAGTTCCTTCCATTTTTGTGGAAAAGTTAAAAATGGCGGAGATATTGAGCAAAACAGGTTCTCCTTTAAAATCAAGATGGCCGCTAACGTAACGGAGGAATTCATTCGCGATTTTAAATTTAGGCTACTATTGACTCCCCTAAAGATCAGAAAAATAAATTTTTGTGCAGCTTGGCATTCAAGGTCAAATGCTATCCCGACTGGACTAATATATACTTTTGAGTATGATATTACTGCATGTAACTTTTTTGATATTGTAATATAATTCAAATCCTTCTAACCACTTAAAGTCCTATCTTTTAGCTATCTGCGGGCAAATTTTTAGCCAAATCGATGATGATGTATTTTGGGAATGGAGGAAAATGTAAAAAACGGTATTTTAACGTTTTTTACACTATAAAATTTGATCAAAATCTTGTTTTGATTCAAAATAACTTGTTATAATGCCATATAATGACATTTTTGAGTCATTTCTATTAAAATATTATGTTTTTCATTGATACTTTACGACAGAAAATGCAAATTTGTTTAAATAAATACCAAATCACTGTAAAATCGCATAAAATAACATTTTGAGAAAAAAAGAAGAAGAAGATTTTTTGACCTTAAATATCTTCTTTTTACGTCCCGCAGAAGCTATATACCAATTTTCAGACAAATCGGAGATCCAAATTTTTTTGCCTGAGTGATTTGACATGGAATGTACCTTTTACATTTTCATTTAATTTACTTACGGTTTTTGTTCAGAATTTTGAAGAAACGCTTGGTTTGACATAAAATTTGGGACACGCATAGCTAATATGTTAAAGAAAAAAAGTGATATTGTGCCGATATGTGCTTTTGATCTGGAGGTGAGTTTCGTCCGTTATCGGGGATGAAAACAAATACGTTCAAATAAGTCCGGAATTGGATAAACTGACTAATTCTAAGCAACTTCTATTTTATAGAGTTTTTCACTAAGTCAATACTTTTAGAGATATTTGCGAGTGAATATGTTCATTTTTCAACAAAAAAAAAACACGTTTTTAGACGGTTTTTCGCAAATAACTCAAAAAGTAGGTACCTACTTTATTGAAAAAAAAAATTAGCAAATAGCAAATATAGCTTATAGAAAAGTGAAAAAATGGTATATGTGTCAGGTCTGTAGACCCAGTAGAAGCAGAGTTATTGCTAAGCTTTGTTTTAAAACCAAGAGGAGTAGGTAAACTAACCCTAATAGCACACGACGTCCTCTGGACGTCGAAAATAGGTCCATTTTTGGTCCTAACGTCCATGGACTATAAATGGACGTCCTTTGGACGTCCGGCGTTGGACGTCCTTCGGTGGACTAAATATGTACGTCCTTCGGACGTCCGACGTTGGACGTCCTTCGGTGGACTAAATATGTACGTCCTTCGGACGTCCGATGTTGGACGTCCTTCGGGTGGAATAAATATGAACGTCCTTTGGACGTCCGTACTGGACGAAATACGGACGTTTGCTGATCGTCCATATTCGACATATTATACGAATTACGGGATAAAATAGCAAAATAATTCAATAAAATATTAACTTAATTATGTTAATAAAATAGTTTACATCGAAAAGATAATTATATTTAATTCAAAATTGCACAGTTTAATATTCTAAACATGTTTTTGTTTTTTTTTTGTAAAGTGTGAGAATCTTATTTGTAAATTATTTGTTACAATGTTTTATTATTCTAGTTACCAAGATGACATAAGTTTGCTAATTAATTCTAGTAAGCAAAAATATAATTTTTATCAATGTATCTGTACTAAAAATGAATCTTAAGAGCATCTTTTTGAAGTTGAATATACGTGGCCGTGCCCAAAATAGGTCCAGTCTTAGTCCTAATGTCTATGGACTATAAATGGATGTCCTTTGGACGTCCGACGTTGGACGTACTTCGGGTGGAATAAATATGAATACGGTGGACTAAATATGTACGTCCTTCGGACTTCCGATGGTGGACGTCCGATGGTGGAATAAATACGAACGTCCTTTGGACGTCCGTACTGGACGAAATACGGACTTTTTGTGGACGTCTGAAAATCACCCCCACTACTTGGTTCCTCTGTTCACAAAACTATAACGATAGGCGATAGATTTTCGATTCACCCACCGATATCAGTTCGAAGTTGGAGAGTTGATCTCTCAGTCGTTGTCGTCGTTAGGGCTCCCGCGTAGAGTTTTATTCATTAACCACTGATTTTCATAATGTAAGAAATTATATTATATACGAATTAAAGTATAATATACTTATACATATACTATATATTACGTAAAACTATGAAGACGCTGTTTCATAACATAACACAGAGTCCGACCGCCTCATCGGGCCATTTAGAGCATCAATGCATAAGCCCATCCAATGGATTATTATGTGCCCCTTTGACATAGGCGCACAACATTTTGATCTACCACCCTGAGGATTCCTGCTCCTGGAGTTTTTCTGAAGTGCCGAAACAGTCTATGTTCCTGATTCCTCGATCAGATGAGGAGTTTTCGGAGCCATCAACCCCAGACAGCTACTGGAGCTCCACGTTGCAGCCAGTCACTTCTTGGTAAGTGAACGCCAAAGAGGAAGCATTCAGACTCTGCTGCTACCACCGTCTGGACATAGCCTATCGATCCCTGATGGCCTAGAGGACAAACTCACCGAGAATGATGGAAAAAACCACCAGCCAGGACAACTGGTATCCAAACATTGGTATTATTTACGTTTTTTATTACATTTACATATTTTTTCATGCTCTTTGATATATATTTCTTATTCTTTCTGGTATATTTTTCATACATTTTTCAATCTTATGGGTGTTTGGTAAAAAATAGGCCATAGCTTAACCTTGGATTACTGAGCTTAAAATAGGTCGATTTAAGCTAACTTACTTTAGTACGAAAGATGATAATAACCGAAATGCAGGGTGTCAAATTTAAACTTTTATTTTATTCTTGATTATTTCCTGGGCAATACATCAATTTTGGTGTTGAATTTAGATTTCTTGTCCCAAAAAAACCCCGCTTACCAAATTTCGTGATATTATCCCATGCTTGTTAGGAAATATTCAAGAATAAATAAAATAAAAGTTTACATTTGACACCTTGTATTTCGGTTATTATCAACTTTAGTACTAACGTAAGTTAACTTAAATCGACCTATTTTACCCTCCGAAATCTAAGGTTAATCTATGGCCTATTCTTCACCAAACACTCTGTATAAGTACATATTTGTATTCTAGCCAATCTTTTTGATTTTCTATAAAGTATAGACTTACTTGAATTTTGAATTACAATTGTTAAAGGAAAGTTTCGCTACCGCGGTCGCCTTTTGTTCGTCTTAACTTATTACCTTTACCCATAACGGTTCTTTTGTCAAACAGATTGGGTTGGTTATTGTACCTAGTAAGCAAAAAGTATTTATCTCAGTATTTTATAATCTATTTATAATATTGAATTATCTAAAGACAGAAAGCGAAGGCGGATGAAAAAAAATTAGACAAAAGTTGAATGATTATTATAATATTATAATATAATATTACACTATACAGTGAGCACGTAAAGGTTGGAATAAATTCATTTTCTCGAGAATGGACTATTTTGGAAAAAAATCCTGAAACATGTCAATTTTTATTTTTAAATTACGACTTTTTGGCATATATATTATACTAGTGACGTCACCCATCTGGGCGTGATGACGTCATCGATGAATTTTTTAAATGAAAATAGGGATCGTATAATAGCTCATTTGAAAGGTAATTCAATTCTCTATTCAGTAATATAAACATTAACATAATTATTTATACAGGGTGTCCAAAAAAATTTTTTTGAATTAATTTAATTGACATAAAAAGAAGAATGTGCGTAATTTATTTAATTCAAAATACATTTTACTGCTATCAGAAGACAACAAAAAATGTTTATTTGGCAAATAAATATTGTTTTTTGCTTAAATTCAATATTAAAGCAGCCACCCACCAGCCTCGTGACAGTTTGAATATTTAATTTAAGCGAAAAGCCATGAATATTTTTCAAATAAACATTTTTTTGTTTTCTGAGAGCAGTAAAATGTATTTTGAATTAAATAAATTACATACATTCTTCTTTCCATGTCAATTAATTTAATCAAAAAAAAATTTTGGACACCCTGTATAAATAATTATGTTAATGTTTATATTACTGAATAGAGAATTGAATTACCTTTCAAATAAGCTATCACACGACTCCTATTCTCATTTAAAAAAATCATCGATGACGTCATAACGCCCAGATGGGTGACGTCACTAGTATGATATATATGCCAAAAAGTCGTAATTTAAAAACAAAAATTGACCTGTTTCGGGATTTTTCTCCAAAATCCTCCATTCTCAAAAAAAATGAATTTATTCCAACCTTTACGTGCTCTCTGTATAATAAGTATACATAGATAGAATATCTTCTTTTTAAGAAATTGTCCATTATCTCCAAATGAGCAAGGTGTCGATTTGAAATAATATGTATATGTATAATATACAGCCCATTACGCACCACCTTAAAAATTGAGCATTTTTGATGTCTCGAATTTCCTAAACCAGTTGTCCCATCTAAGTGATTTTTTTTATAATATTATAGCCTAGGCTATAGGTTACCTCCTTAAGCTTGTCATGCACGGGGAGCTATATACTGTAATATATATTATATCACATAGCTCTCTATAGTAATGAGTGAGCCTGCACACACGGAACCATTAGTTCCGTGTCTCCAGGCTCACTCATTACTATAGGGAGTGATATGATATAATATACATAATATATTACAGTATAGCTCCCCGTTCATGACAAGCTTAAGGAGGTAACCTTGTAGCCTAGGCTATAATATTATTAAAAAAATCACTGAGATTGGACAACAGGTTTAGGAAATTCGAGACATCAAAAATGCATAATTTTAAGGTGGTGCGTTAATTTCTTGGAGAAGTGTAATTGTAATTTAATGTAAATAATGTAATATCCAATAATTGTAATTTAATATAAGATGTAATATAATTTCCTTAAAAAATGTATTTTTTATTTCCCACAATACATTCTCCACAGGTCTAAATATCGTCGCTAGACGTCCACCGAACGTCCTCTCAGGACGTTAGATAGACGTTCGGCAGCACGACATTGGACCAAACTGGGACGTCCTATGAAGGTCCAATTGACGTCCACCGAACGTCCCCTCGGACTTTAGGTGGACGTCCATTGGACGTTAGATGGACGTCCATTGGACGTTTGGCAACGAGGCATTTGGACCAAACTAGGACGTCCTGGTAAGGTCCAATTTACGTCCCCTAGGACGTCCGATTAAGGTCCAATTTACGTCCGATTAAGGTCCAATTTACGTTCGATTAACGTCCAATTTACGTCCGATTAAGGTCCAATTTAGGTCCCCTCGGACGTTAGGTGGACGTCCATTGGACATTTGGCAATGTGGCTTTGGACCAAACTAGGACGTCCTGTTAAGGTCCAATTTACGTCCCCTAGGACGTCCGATTAAGGTCCAATTTACGTCCGATTAAAGTCCAATTTACGTCCCCTCGGACCTTAGATGGACGTCCAATGGACGTTCGGTAGCGCGACATTTGGACCAAAATAGGACGTATAAAGGACGTTCCTCGGACGTAAACGGACGTCCTTAAAGTCCGTGAAGGACGTCCTATGGACGTCCATTGGACGTCCTTGTGCTATTAGGGTAAAAAGACAGATTCACACCCAAGAAAGTCACTAGAAATATCTTCAGATACATCTTCTTTTTTGGTTGATCATATCGGCCTTTGACGGTAATATTGACTAAAAATCTAAAAATAAAAGGAATAACGCAGAAAACGCAAAAATCGCTGATAAAATAAATAAACTAACCTATGAAATGCCAATAGTGTTAAAATTTTATAAATGTCATTATTGTCAAAATTTGATATGAGTAAAATTGCCTGAGGTTGTACCAATTACAAACAAGGTTTACGGCGCGGGAAATTTGAATTACTCCTCTTGGTTTAAAAACAGACTATAGTGAAAAATAAGCTCTTATATGTCAAATTCCAAATCGAATATTTTAACGTGAAATAAAAAAAATTAAACACTTTTCTGGGAAAACTTATTACAACTTTTTTAAAGTGTTTAAGAAAACGTTTATTTTTATTTTTTTAAAAAGTTTCTAGCAGCAAGAGTAAGCAAGTTACGCTCAAAATACAGTTGTTCCTTATTTTTTGGTTAAAAATATCGTAAAAATCTCCCTCTAATTAACAGCCCAAATGGAATTAATCGTTACCACTTCACAAGTAACTTTATGTATTGTTTGTGTTTGTAAGTTTCATCAGTTCAAAGTGCTTATTTGTGAAAAAATTTGGTTTTAAAGTAAATTTTAAATCATTAATTTTGAAAAAAAAAAGACTTTTTTCAAAATAACTTAAAAATTATTAGTGATACCAAATATCTTAAAGAGTAAAAAATGTAGGTTTTGCTTTTTTAAATATTTGGGATTTTTTGATTTTCTGGAAGACAAAAATTGGTTAAGATATGGCTGTTTAAAATTTGCATATACATACTCGTGACTAGTGATTCGTTAGAGCCCTTTCAACAAAACCCCTTTCAAAAATAAGCATTTTTAACCAATGCAACTTACAGATCATATACAGGGTGTCCCCGAAAATAGTGCGTTCCTTAAAGGTATAGATAGAAAGCACAATGTAGAGCAAAAAATTCTTATAATATTTTCAGCCGTTTAAAACTTTTATAGAACAAAATTTGCTTAGAATTAGAATTAGTCAGTTTATCCACTCCCGGACTTATTTTGAACGTATGTTTTTTCACCCCCAAGAAGGGGTGAAAGTCACATCCAGGGCAAGAGAACATATCGGCATAATCTCATTTTTTTCTTTGGCATCTTAGCTACGTGTGTGCCAAATTTCATGTCAATCCAAGCGGTTCTTTAAAATCTGGAGGTTTTGCGATATTTTACCGTGAGTGAATGGAATGATTGCCGTTGTCACTTTTAGATAAGAAGTCATTATCACAATGACATAGTCAGGTTAACTGAATTATATAATTATTGTTTTTAGTATTAAATGTGAAAACCTAGAATTATCCATGTCTGTCCGTCAATAAACACAACTCCTCTGTTAGTAGGACAGAAAGAATGACAAATAAGGTGTCAAATGAAAGCCTATAACCAAAATATGATATTTTATGTGAGAAGTTTGACCTCGGACTGGCTGTTCCAGAGTTGCAACCGAAAGTACTGTTTTAAATTCGTCGAAATAGTACAAACTATTATTCAACGCGACTAAGAAAGACCAGAACAAATACATACTTCCGGTTTCATGCCTGTCTGTTCGTCCATGTCTGTCGGTGAACAAAATTCATCCGTCATATCAACTGACAAAAAGTTACACGAAGAGTTCAAATATCGACTGCCGGTTCAACTTCCGGTCACCTTGGGTGAAAAATTAGAACTTACGATGTCCAATTGCTTGTTACAATTTTTTTTATAAGTGTTCTACTCTATCTATTCTGACTTTTTCTATAACTTACTTAGATCACATATAATTTAATACAGTTTTGATGTCAGGGTCTTCAAAATTTATGTGGTGAGTTCCGGTATGTGATGAATGAAAAACGACTCTATAAACAGAAGAAAAAAGTGTTCTTTAAAGTGTTCTCAAGACCTAAGGCAATACATCGACTCACAAGAGCGTTGTCACAGTAGCAAAAATTCGAGTTGGGGTTCGAATTACTTTCTCATGCGGCTTAGTCTCCTGACTTGGCCCCCTCCGATTATTAAGTGTTCCCAAATCTGAAGAAATGACTCGTAAATAAAAAAATCAGCTGAGATAATTGAAGAAAAAAATAACTATTTTTCAGAGCTTTCAGAATCGTATTATGCGCACGGCATCGACATAAAAAAATTGTAAAACCGTTAAAATCGCTGTATTGAACATATTGAATAAAATTAAAGAATTTTCATGAAAACATGTTTTTCATGAAAATATGTCTACTTTTATAGGACGCACTTCAGCAGTTCACAAAAAAAGCTTACAGACTTTCTAATGCTTTATGCTAAGTAGCAAAAATAACAAAAATTTTATTACTCATGAAGAAGATCAAGCAGCTAAATTTAAAATAAAATCATTAGATGGCATATAAATAGATATGGAATAATGGAATAGAAGTTGATATCCACTTCTGAACCCACCTCAGAAGAAGTGGACGAAATAGAGTAATTGGGAGTCCTTCAAAGGTCACCTGAGCACTCAGAACCTAGTACCAGTGCATGCAGCTGCGATAATATTAAAGAGAAATCCGACAAAAGAATTGAGAGGGAACTCTGGACCAAATATCAAAAACCAGTGTAACCTAACACTTCCAGCTTCATATTAATCATAGAAAATCACCGAAAGCCAAATATGTAATGTAAAGAATTAATATCTCAATATTCCAGTCTACTAAACAATAACGACTGGAAAAACATTAAAGTCTTTATTCAAGTCGTATATTCAAAAAATAAGACAAGTAGAGTAATAAATGGATAATTAAAAATTGCGAGAAACAGTGCAAGAAAATTATTTAATAGACCCGAAGACAAAACAAAAATTAATGTGCTAAATAAAAGTATTGATTCGTTACTGCAGAACTAGAACTTTTATATGGAGCTATACTAGTCTGGATCGGTGTAAATTAAATGAGAAAGAAAATAATATAATAAACGCACTTCAAGAGCAGATAGAGAAAATATATGGATTATCAGAAAGTTCAAACGGCAGAATTATCAACGATAAACAAGAAACAGTCAACGAGATAATGATTCTGGACCAACTGTTTTATTATAATTAGGGGTACGGAATTTTCGTTTTTACGAAATAGATGCGAATTTCGGCGAAATTTTGAACATAAATGCGATAAATGTGAAATATGGAGTTTTTGTTTATTTCCGCGAAATACCTGCAGGTGCCCAACTCGCCCGTAAATAAGTAGGTAGTTACGAAGTAAATAAGGCATGGAAAGATTTTACGGAAAGTTTTCTATTGTACATAATTTTTGAAAGGTTGTTTATTTTTCTAACACGTGTTGAAACAGAAGGAACTTTCATTGTTCATCATTAAATAGATAAAGATAAGATAAGGAATTGATATTTTTCAATGTTGATTCTTTGAGAAATATAAATAATCTGACTGTTGTTATCTGCATTTCGGTCTTTTGTATTGGTAAAAATCTAAGTAGGAATAAAAGTCGGCTAATTCTTATTTTCTAAACATATAAATTAGTCAAACAGGACAATCAGTGCTCATTCCGTCAATTTTTATTAAGAACATGGTCTATCAAAAAAGTTTTCATAGTAACATAAAGTTACTTAAAGTATCCCCTAAAATGGGACGCCCTAAAACAATTTTGAGTGATCGAGTCAAAGAATTTGCAACAGATGACCTATATCTGTGTGACACAAGACACAATTGCTACACAGTGCAGTTTTCCGTCATTTGCTAAAGCAGCATTACAGAGCATTTGGAGTCCAACGAACAGCGTAGACGCAGAATGATTCTTCAGCACATATAATATTGTAGTGACAGATCGAAGAACAGCTCTTAAAGAGTCGAATGTCGAAATTACAACGATGCTAGCTTATACTTAATGTTTTCTGTTGTTTTACTCGTAGTTAAAAATAAATGCGAAATTTTGTAATTATAAAAAAAGTAAATGCGAAATTCATGTTTTTGTTTGCGAAAATTCCGTACCCCTAATTATAATTAGTTATAAAATAGCTTCAATGGGGAAAAGCTGTAAGCTTAGACCAAACACCAGTAGGGGGCATCCAATTAATTGAGGAAAAAAATTAAATGTATAACAATATTCACTTCATTTACTGAAAAGGCATTGTCCCGCAAGAATGGTTGAAATCACAATTAATAGCCCTACAAAAAGACAAGCGCTTAAAACTGATAAGACCATTGAACAATAAGCATGTAAGCTACCTTTTAAACACATTCTCAAAAATAATCCATAACACAAGGATTGTTAGGAAATTCTTTTATAGACTTCAGGCAACAAATTCTCCTGATCATGTTTAAAAAACGTACGGAATGTACTAAATAAAAAAATATATTTATCATTTAAAAATATATACCCTTATACTATAACATAATTCTAACGTTGAATATATAATGCTTTCCTGTGGAGTATACAAAGGATGGTCCTGTTTTTCCCGCACGCTGCCTTGTTTAGTCTTCTTTGTCGTTTAATTCGTTAAATTCTATCCTCTTATGTCACGGCTTCAGGAAGCAGTGGATATATGCAGTGAACGGGAGGCCTATGTCGAACAGTGAACGAACGGAGCCTTTTCGCGTTTATCATGTAGAGAAGTCACTTGTCAAAAACTGGACATATGTAATCGTATTCAATTTGTTAAATACTGTCACATAATATGTCATACACCTCTGTGCGTTAATCCATTTTATTTCTACAATTTTAAGGTGCTATTACATGCCGCCATTTTGATTTGTCTACAGCCGCATTCTGCCCGTTAAATCCCATCGTTTGAGGCGCTGTACGTCACGATTGGATCAATTGTAGCGAAGCTGCATGACTAAGGCCCTTTTAACATGTTGCTGTATTTGATTTTTCTTTGCCATTTTATATTATTTGTCAAATACTATTATTTGAGGTGCTGAACATCACGATTGGACCAATAGGACCGTAGATACAAGACTAAGGCCCTTTTGACATGCTGCTGTATTTGATTTTTCTATGTCATTGTATTCTATTTGACAAATCCAGTTATTTGAGGTGCTGTACTCCACGATTGGACCAATAGGAGCGAAGATACGTAAATAAGGCCCTTTTGGCATGTTGCTGTAATTGATTATTCTGTGTCATTGTATTCTGTTCGTTTAACCCTATCATTTGAGTTGCTGTATGTCACGATTGGACCAATAGGACCGAAGATACATAACAAAGGCCCTTTTGACTTGTTGCTGTATTTGATTTGTTTGTGTCAAATTTGATTCTATTTATGAAGTCCTATTATTTAAGATGCTGTACGTCACGATTGGACTAATAGGACCGAAGATACGCTACTAAGGCCCTTTTGACATGCTGTTGTATTTGATTTTTCTATGTCATTGTATTCTGTTTGTCAAATCCTATCATTTAAGGTGCTATACATCACGATTGGACTAACAGGACCGAAGATACATAACTAAGGCCTTTTTGACATGCTGCTGTGTTTTGATTTTTCTGTGTCATTGTCTTCTATGATGCCTAAGGCATGTGTATGATATGCCTTATTTTTAAACAAAACAAGTAATTGGACTTCGTAAGTCCTAGGTTTTCACCCAAAGTAATCGAAAGTAGAACTGGAAGACGATATTTGAATTTTACGTGAAACTTTGCGTGGATTGATATACGAATTTACTAATTTTGAGTCATTTTTACTAAACTTTGACATTTGTCACCTCATTTGTAATTCTACCCGGTATAATGGCGGAGGAGTTATATTGGCGGTCGTACGAACCCACAGAAAGATTGCCTAGGTCAAATATCTCACCTTTAGTACCATCCTTGGATTATAAGCTTTCATTTGACACCTCATTTATCACTCTAGCTGGTATAATGATGGAGGAGTTATATTCGCGGTCGTACGAACCGACGGAAAGACAGCCTAGGTCAAATATCTCACCTTTAGTACCATCCTTGGATTATAAGCTTTCATTTGACACCTCATTTGTCATTCTACCTGGTATAATGATCGAGGAGTTATATTCGCGGTCGGAAAGACCGACGGACAGACCGCCAAGGTCAAATATCTCACCTTTAGTACCATCCTTGGATTATAAGCTTTCATTTGACACCTCATTTATCACTCTAGCTGGTATAATGATGGAGGAGTTATATTCGCGGTCGTACGAACCGACGGAAAGACAGCCTAGGTCAAATATCTCACCTTTAGTACCATCCTTGGATTATAAGCTTTCATTTGACACCTCATTTGTCATTCTACCTGGTATAACGACGGAGGAGTTATATTCCCGGTCGTACGGACCGACGGAAGGACAGCCTGGGTCAAATATTTCACCTTTAGTACCATCGTTGGATTATCAGCTTTCATTTGACACCTCATTTGTCATTCTATCTGGTATAATGACAGAGAAGTTATATTCGCGGTCGTACGGACCGAGGGAAAGACAGCCTAGGTCAAATATCTCACCTTTAGTACCATCCTTGGATTATAATCTTTTATTTGACACCTCATTTATCATTCAAGCTGGTAGTTATATTCGCGGTCGGAGGGGCCGACGCACAGACCGCCCAAGTCAAATATGTCAACTTTAGTACCATCCTTGGATTATAAGCTTTCATTTGACACCTCATTTGTCATTCTACCTGGTATAATGACGGAGAAGTTATATTCGCGGTCTTACGGACCGACGGAAAGACAGCCTAGGTGAAATATCTCACCTTTAGTACCATCCTTGGATTATAAGCTTTCATTTGACACCTCATTTGTTATTCTACCTGGTATAATGACGGAGAAGTTATATTCGCGGTCGTACGGACCGACGGAAAGACAGCCTAGGTCAAATATCTCACCTTTAGTACCATCCTTGGATTATAAGCATTTATTTGACACCTCATTTATCATTCAAGCTTGTATAATAATGGAGGAGTTATATTCGCGGTCGGAGGGACCGACGCACAGACCGCATAAGTCAAATATGTCAACTTTAGTACCATCCTTGGATTATAAGCTTTCATTTTACACCTTATTTGTCATTCTACCTGGTATAATGACGAAGGAGTTATATTCGCGGTCGTACGGACCGACGGAAAGACAGCCTAGGTCAAATATCTCACCTTTAGTACGATCCTTGGATTATAAGCTTTCATTTGACACCTCATTTGTCATTCTACCTGGTATAATGATGGAGGAATTATATTCGCGGTCGGACAGACCGACAAACAGACCGCCAAGGTCAAATATCTCACCTTTAGTACCATCCTTGGATTATCAGCTTTCAGTTGACACCTCATTTGTCATTCTAGCTGGTATGTTGACGGAGGAGCTGTGATTACAGACAGACGGACGTGGATAATACAACGTTTTCACATTTTTTCAAAATTGGGTGAAAACAACATGATACCAGAATGATTTGTTGATGAAAATAATATATACATTCTCAAATTGCCTATTTTTCGGTGTGGATAATATTATATTCAACAGTGATGCCAAATTTCTGATGCCAAAATGATTGATAATGAAAGTGGGATATACGTTTTCATGTATATAGCGGCAGCGACAAAACGGTAAAACACTGAACTAAATGTATATAATATTTTCACTGTACCATCATTTTGGACTCAAACATTTTATGGAATAAACTTATATAACTTAGTAAGGGATAAACAAAGAAAGCTGATATATTAAAGTAACATCAAGAAATCAAATCTCTAACTACCGAGTTGATTAGACTTCTGGTAACAAGTGCAGAAAAAAAGTTATTAAGGTAGTGTAAAGTGGCATCGATATACAGATGCCACTTTGCAAGACGATGCCAAATCGATGGTAAATGCATAATGTATCGATGCCAAATTGATAGTAGGATGTATATATATATATACAAACAAACAGACAAACTGGCAAATCCTACCAACATCCAATATCCATTTTCCTCAAAGGCGTTTTCTCGATTGATGCAATAATATCTACTGCCCCCGCTTTTGCATTGCTATATCTCGATCTAATACCCGTTATTCGCTCTATCTGTTGCTTAACTGCCGACCACTTTGAAGATACCGCTCTCTAAGAAAACTCACCTCTGTGTGTTCCCTCGCGCGGAACATTTTAACAAACTATCTTGGAAGTTGCTCAAAGTTTTACCGATTTTATACAACTTCAATTACATATTTATCGAAAGTTATGTCAAGAAATTTGGCGGTAGTTGGAGTTTAATGAGATAAGGTAAGGAATTTTATCATTTTTTTAAATGAGTGCAATTAAAGAGATTGTTCATTTGAAGTGGCGTTTTGCAAGTAATGTAACATCTAGAGGAATATTTAAAAGTATTTACTTATTTATAGTATATCCTATATAGTGATAGCCAAAAGTCCCCTCCCCCGTCGTATCTTTTGAACGGTTATACTTATAGTGAATTTGGAGGGAGGAAATAAACGGACGTAGGCTTCTTAAATAGTTATAACAGTTCACGGTTCTTATTAGACATTACTACGGTTGCCCAGATCGACTAACCAATGAACGTTAAGGGTGCGATTACGTCACGAGTATAGGGTAATTTGAATCGTAATATGATTTTTTGCGAATCCTGAGAAAACTAATAATTATTTTTGAAAAATTTAAACACAGAATGAAAGATTACGGTATTTCTAGAATAACCAAAAAGTTCTTTTGAATGAAATATTTAAAATTAAAAATCACACTTCTCTTTTATTTTCAGCCCTTTATCTTATTAAAATAAACATTATAGAAGTTCTCAGGGACTTTCAGCCCTCGGTAAAAATGTAGTCTTTCATTCTGCGTTTAAAATTTTCAAAAATATTTATTAGTTTTCTCAGGATTCGAAAAAAATTAATACATTTAAAACACAATTAGAATTTTGACATGCGTCAAAATTTTGCATTTTGCTCCGTTCCCCAATTGGTCTTTTATGTCTTTGATGTATGAAAAATAGTCAAGAGTTAAGAAGTAAATATGTTTAGTGGATTATAATACCTAATTATGGAAAAATGTTGATATTTATTTATCCATTTAATATTTACGGAAATCTAGGACTTCAATATCCATTCTACACTGAAAATTTGTCGCTGAATTTCCATTATTTCTGGATTAATAGTTAATAAAATAGCTACTATTGAATACATACCACCCTTACGGGTTAGCTAGGATTATGTGAATTAGAATTACTTGTATAATTTATTGTAAGAATTTAAATAATAGGTACCTAATAAATTTGGCCACACTACAGCCTGTACTTGGTATTCTAAAATGTCATCAACATTATTATTACGTTAATACATAATGAAATTTTAACGTTTTAACCTAGGTACCTTATTAAGTTTTTTTTATATTTACCTTATTTTACCCTATTTTAAGTTTTTGTGATGCAGTCTCTTAAATTAAAATGAAATACCTCACAATTTGGAATGAATGTTGGTCACATCATACTTATACCAACCCTTCTAGGTACTGTAGTATACAAAAGAAAATACCGAATATAACGTGGTTCCAGCCATATAATTATTCAAGAAAATACATCACAACTACAATTCGTCTTCGTTTTGGTCACGCCTGTTATCCCACACACCTGCATACAATTCGTGTTCTCGAAAATGATCGATGTCCAAATTGTGATAAAAAAGGTGATTTAGATCATATTTTTTTGAATGCCAAAAATATAAGAATGAAACAGATCGATTTATTCAGCAGCTACATAGACTTAAGATACCAGCTCCGTTTAATATCCTTAGTATCTTAGCCAATGGACAAGAAAATATGTATAATGCGTTGGTGATGTTTCTGTCAAGTACCAAAATAGTTTTGTAGTGTCAAGTATTAATAGTATATGTGTATGTATGTATATAGAGAAAATATGGTGAGCAACTTGGACAGTCCATAGCAAGGCGGCTTTCGAATTGAGTAGAGAGCCGCGGAAGATAAAAACAAACTTGCTTTGGAACTTTGAGGACCTCACCGTCTTGTTTATTATTATTCTTATTTTATTATTCTCATATTATTGTTAGTGTTATTAAATTTTTGTAGATCGTTTTTGAACACATCTATGATGTTGAAAGGAGCTATTAGCTTACCTTAGCTTAGTTCCATGTCTTTATTTCAGTACATAAATTACCTCTCAACAGCTATTGAACTAATTTTTCTTCGTTATTGATATTTTAAGGACTTACGGTCTTTAAATATTTAATCTTCTTGATATAGTAGTCATGTAGTGACTGGCTGATTGACTTAAAGTCCATGCCATAACAAACAAAAAAAAACCTACCTTATAAATATTATTCTTATTTTTAAGCTCCTACAATATGTATGATGTACAAATTTCATGAATAATTTAAAATAAGTTTTTACGGGAAACAACACCAAATTTAAAAACCCAAAAATATAAAGTAATCTGGGATATACTAGATAAATAATAACAAAAATAATACAAATACATACACAATAATACACATTCAATGATCGAAAATCATTTAAAAATACGGGCTGGTGTATACTTGTGATTTAAATCAAAAATTTAAGTCTCCCCACCACCGTCGGACAAGACAACCGTAGTAATGGGTGCGTTCGGACGACCACAGCGGCTGGACAGCTGAGCCAGCAGTAGCTGTCAGACGTCACCGCTGGAAGCCAGCCGCTGAGAGATTTACTAAGCTTTCCCTATCACGGCTGGATACAACCACTCAGCCGATTTCTGCTGACAGCCAGCCGCTATGGTCGTCCGAACCTTAGAATATAAAATAAATCAGGAAGGAGTACAATGCGAAATGACTACGAGTCAGGAAGGAGGTTGCAAATGACGATCAGCTGTCAGATTTACTTTCTATCTCCAGTGACGTACCTTTGAAAGAGGGAAGAAAAGAAATTCTTAACGATTTTATTACATCTTTGATGTTAAACAAACAGCTACAGATCAAGATAAAATACGTATTAATATAATATTTTGTTGAAAAGTCAGTTAAATAACATTTTATTATATTAATAACTTCAGTTAATTGATTGCATATACAGGAGCTTTACCAGATGGTACGCCTATGCACACAGCTGATCCAATACACAAACACCTTCTACCTCGTTGACAAAAACTTATGAGTCATCCACAGACGTTCAAGATGGCCGGTTCCGCTAGAAATTTAAGGTGTTGTTGATATATGAAAGACTCCTTCCTGTTTTTTTATATTCTAAGGTCCGAACGCACCCAATGTCTAATAACCGTGATAACAGTTAATGCAATGGTGGCAGATGACATTACAAAGCCACTTGATGTATTGAAGATACCTATTCAATTATACTAGTTTTGTTAGGGTTTAAGTTGATTTTAATGAATAAATTAAATAAATATTAAAATTGTAGTTTCGCATTTCAATAAAGATGCAAACATCCACCCCTAGTTACTTGTCAAAAAAATTGACGATTTTCAATTGTCTAGTTGTTTTGACGTAAACGTTAACTCTTTTTGATAAATAACCATAGGCGAACGTTTGAAACTTTATTAATTAAATGCGAAACTACAATTTTAGTATTTATTCATCAAAATTTTCCCGAGCTGAGAGAACGGATTATAGGTAAATACATATCTGTGGATTTTATTAAATGATTAGTACAAGCAATTTGCAGAAAATGGAAGGACCGAACTAGATCGAATTTAAGATACAAACTGTTTAATTATTGTTCTAATTACTCGATCCAGACAAAAAGCATAGGAATAGAGACAAAAAAAATAAATATTCCAATATTGAGAAATAATTGTAAATTCCTTATTTAATACTCAATAAACAGATATTATATTATCAGGGAGATATAATATGTAACATTGAATATAGTCTCGAAGACTAAGCTTCCCTGTCAACCTGAGAAACCGATGGAAACATCCCACGGAGAGGGGTGGGGGTAAATTTAAAATTTTAAATACGAATCCCGCGATATTTCGCGAAATGAAAATCAGATCAAAAAACTAAAAAATATACTTATTCAATATTTTTGAAAAATCTATCGAACGGAACCAAACACGACCCCCCACGGAGGTAGGGTGAGGGGTTACTTTAAAATATTAAATGGGAGCCCCCATTTTTTATTGCAGATTCGGATTCGTTACGTGTAAATAAGTAACTTTTATTTGAGACATTTTTTCGAATTATGGATAGATGGCGCTATAATCTAAAAAACGATTGTTGGAAATGTAGAATAAACTAAAAATGGCAAGTCCCCACTAAAATGGAAAACTTCACTTAAGGACCTACTCTTCACAACCCAATAGGTCTCCATAACGCTTGAGTGACTGCACATTTAGCATAGTTTGCTCCCCTACCACAGTGAGTTTTTCTCATAGCAATTCCAAAATGAAAATGGTCATAACTCGTTAAATACCCTATATGGTAGTGTCAAACCCTATATTTTAAAAACAGGGATTATGATAGAAATCGTAACACGAGAAAAGGTACAGGATGTCCTATTTAATAACTTATATGTTTGCTTTTCCACGTAGTTATTAATCACCCTGTAGAATTAGGCATATTATTTAAGCCGGGAGAATTTATGTCCTATATTTTTTGAAAAATGGTTTTGATAGATCTAATTAGCCAGATTTGTTTTCTATAAGGGTTGATGATTTGAAAAAATAATTCAATTATTTTTATTTTTCTAAAAATAAACAATAGTAAATCTGGCTATTGGTTTCACTATTTGTACAGTCAAAAATTTGTCCAGTCGTATCGAAATTATGTTTATATTATTACAATTAATATAACAAATTAAAAAATTTACAGCAGATATATGATAACAAATTTTATCAAATTATTAATAATTTTTTATAATAGTTAACATTTTTTTATAAAGTATAGGTTTTAAACACTATTTATTGTATAATTTTGAGTAATTTTGTTGGCAAAAATATTTCAAATAATAAAAAAGGGGCGTACCTTGTGGAGCAAAAACTCCACCACCTTGCCAATGCTGATGGGGACTGTAATACGGATTTATATTCCCGTAATAGTCGTGGTACATATTGTGGTGTCCATAAAAGTCGCCGTGGTACGGCGGCAAAGGTTCGTTGTAGTACCCGTAGTACCCCTGGTGGTGTCTGTACGGGACGTAGTTGCAACAATCCATGGTTCACACTGTTTAAAGTCTTTGGCACAAATTTTGATTGGAAGTAGTTGTCTAAAATGACATTTTATTCGTATGATGAACGTTCCGAATGGAATTTTCGCGCCAAAATCGAATCGTCGTGTGTCGTCTCGGCGCGAGAGTCGATAACGTAGTGGAGAATCGGACTCGGAGAATCGGTATTGCGCGTCGCAGCGCGTTAGCGCCGTCAAGAGCCGCCGCCAACTGAACTGTACAATCAATACGCCACATCGACGCCTTGGAACGGCTCTGCTGGGGGCAGCATCGTTGCCCCAACTGGGTCATTCGCCTGCCCTAAGAGGTGTACTGTACGCAACTTGCTGTGCCTGTGGCGGATTTTGCAGCAATTATTGACATTTTTACCTTCCTGTCGGTCAATATTTTTTGTCGACACAAAATGTTATCTCAAAACTACTCTACTGATATCTATAGATATACGCTAAACTTGGTATAATACGAGGTTAGTTTAATTATAACCAAAACATCGCTTCACAAAAGTTTGAAAAACTAATTTCTGAATAAAATCACCACAAAACTTTATTAAACCCGATTAAAATTGACTCGGTTGAGTGACTTAAAAAATTAATTCTGTACAAACAACGCTATACAAATTGAACATTGTAAGAAGTCATGAAGGTACACATCTCATGAAGAGAAACAGTTCATAAAATAGACATGGAGCAATTTATTAAAAAATTTAACAGAATCTACTATAAAAAAAAATATCAAGGTTTTCGAAAAGGCAGGTCTTTCAACGACAATGTTGTCATTATAAAATAAATAATCGAAAAACAGAGATTATAGATTTTTGCAAAAATTTTTTGAGCGCATCTATAGATACGAGCTGCTTGAAATTATGGAAAAAATAGGAGATCCAATGCACCTGAATGGACCAACCAAACGTTACGGAAATACAAAACCGTAACGAACAAGGAGAATAAATATTGACGTGTCTCTTGAGAGAAGTAACTAGTAATCGCAAATAAAATTTTCAAACTTCCACAAAGCGTCGCCCCTGTATACACCTTGAGATCATCGGCAGACACCACTGGATAAGTAGTTCTCAACCAAGTAGACTACATGTGTATAAACTAAAGATACAACAAAAATTCAGTAATATGAGTAAAAGCCTATCCAGGTATGTAAAGATATACCGACAGATCACAATATTTTGGTAGAAAAAAAAATAGATTACAAACTGTTTAAAAACTTTACCAGAGTGAAAATACAAACAGTTGCTACTAGTAGAGAAAACACTGCAAATGATATCGTAAACAAAGTTATAACTAGCATACTGCAAGAAAAAACAAAGTGAACACTAAAGGTACGATTCCGACAACGACTGCAGACGGCAAACGGCAACTGCAGGCGGCATAGAGTTGTCACTATAACAACGTTATTACTTTACACTATTAATTAATTTGTATATTTATTAGCAACTGCTATCCGGCAGAACGTCAGTTGCTAAGAAATACACATAGTCTGGGCTGATTATCGGAGAATAGGCCATTTTTGGGAAAAGTTATTTACCAGCAATTTTATTGCTGGAATCGAAGCTTATGATTATATATATTAATAATATAGGTATGCAAAGTCCGCCGATAGTGTGCTACTTTTTTTATATACTAAATGGCGCCCGAAAATCGTGTTTTTTTCAATTATTGCGCAATAACTGCGAAGATTTTAACTTTACAACAAAAAAGAATCAAATAAAAATGCACCGCAATTAAATTCTGCATAGAGATATGTTTTCCCGATCTGCTCCGATGAAAATTTTCCTCGGAAAATGCGGGTTTTTCCAACAAAATCTTTAATTTTCAAATAAAGTTTTAGATAAGTAATTATCTACCAATAATTAAATAATTTGGTAATTTAAAAGCCTTCTCAGTTTAGATTATAGATCCAGAAGCTGGTGAAAATTGAACGAATATTTTAGCAACAATTCAATTGTTAATTAATAATTTACGGTCTCAATAATAACCAAAATAATTATGATGCACTGATCAAACTTTGAAACCTTATATAGATGAGATGCCTATTTAACATTTTGTCGACAAAATATAATTTTTTTATTTTTTTGCATAATCTTTAAATGTTAAAAAAATAGTTATAAACAAATTAACGTTTCTCAGAAAGTTTTTATTATATTCTAATTTTAAAAAACAGTTAAAATGCGTATTTCAAATATCTTGAAAATGAATGCTTTAAAACTTTTTTGCAACCATTTGCAAAAAAGTTATAAAACAGCAAGATAAACATACGATTACTACGTTGTTTATAATTTTTTTAATTATTTCAAAGCGTAAAAGTGATTTACAGTACAAGCTAATTATTTACAAAAACTATCGATTATTAGTTTAATGGTTATATTTTAATTAAAGATTATAAATTTATTTTTTTGTAATTTACACACGCGAAAGTAGACTAATACAGTACTGCAGCTAAAATTTTCACTCGATGCGACGACCGCCCGCGCGACTTACACTTAATAAATAAAATTATAGTAGTATGTATGCTGCGTGGCAGTCGCTTCGTGTGAACATTTTAGCTCCGGCTCTGTATCAAGCCTACTTTCGCGCTAAAAATTACAAAAAAAAAGTATTTTTAATCTTTGATTAAAATATAACCATTGAACTAATATTTGATATCCTTTGTGAGTAATTAGATTGTACCACAGACTCAGTTTTAAGCTTTGAAACAATTAAAACAAATCATAAACAATGGAGCAATCGTATATTTATTTTGTTGTTTCATAACTTTTTTGCAAATGATTGGAAAATTTTTTTAAAGCATTCATTTTCAAGACCTTTGAAATACGCATTTTAGGTATGCTTTAAAATTAGAATATAATAAACATTTTCTGAGAAATGTTAATTTGTTTATAACTATTTTTTTAAACATTTAAAGATTATGCAAAAAAATGAAAAGTTTATATTTTGTCGACAAAATATTAAATAGGCATCACATCTTTATAACCTTTTTAAATTTGATCAATGTCTCATGATTATTTTGGTTGTTATTGCGACTGTGAATTGTTAATTAACAATTCAATTGTTGCTAATATATTCGTTTAATTTTCACCGGCTTCTGCAGTTATAATCTATACCAAGAAAGCTTTTATTTCACGAAGTTATTTAATTATTGATCAATAATTACTTGCTCAAAAAATTTATTTGAAAATTCGAGATTTTGTTGGGAAAACCTACAATTTCCGAGGAAAATTGGTGTCGGAGAAAATCGGGAAAAACATGCCTCTATGTAGAATTAAATTGCGATGAATTTTTATTTGAGTGTTTTTGGTGTTAAGTTAAAATCTTCGGAGTTATAGACCAATAATTGAAAAAAACACGATTTGGGGCACCATTTTGTTAATAAAAAAGTACCACACTATCTGCGGACTTTGCATACCTATATTATTAATATATAGCATCATAATATTCGATTCCAGCAATAAAATTGCTGGTAAATAACCTTTCTTTGTACTTTACTAATTAGACCAGCGTATTATAACTATTTTTTTTTTCAAAATTTAAAGATTATGCAAAAAAACGAAAAATTTATATTTTGTCGATAAAATATTAAATAAGCATCTCATCTTTATAATCTTTATAAGTTTGATCAATATATCATGATTGTTTTGGTTATTATTGCGATCGTAAATTGTTAATTAACAATTGAATTGTTGCTAAAATATTCGTTTAATTTTCACTGGCTTCTGGAATTACAATCTATACCAAGAAAGCTTTGATGTCACTAAGTTATTTAATTATTGATTAATAATTTCCTAAACCTTTATTTGACAATTCGAGATTTTGTTGGGAAAAAACACAATTTTCGAGGAAAATTTTCGTCGGAGTAAATCGGGAAAAACATATCTCAATGCAGAATTTAATTGGGGTGAATTTGTTGTAAAGTTAAAATCTTCGGAGCTATAGAGAAATAATTGAAAAAATACAATTTGTCGGCGCCATTTTGTTTATAAAAAAAGTAGTACATTATCTGCGGATTTTGCATACCTATATTATTAATATGTAGTATCTTATAATTCGATTCCAGCATTAAAATTGCTGGTAAGTAACTTTTCCATGAATTTTGCTAATTAGCCCCGAGTAACAAATTAATAGTGCAAAGTAATGACGTCGTCATGGCGACAATTCTAACTGCCGCCTGCAGTTGCCATCTTAGTCCAGAGAAATAAGGTTTTTGTCGGGACACTTGAGCAGCCAGTTTGCAAATGGATTATTTGGGTTCTATATACCTAATACATTATAAATACAAAAATGCCCGTCACAGTTCGGACGAGAAACTTAGTTATTAACAAATAAGGGTCAAAAATGGCAGTTTTTTCATCGCTACAGGTAAAAATAGGGTAAATAAATATCTTATTTATAATATTCTTCTTTGTGTAGATGATCCAAGGTTTAAAATGGCACTTTTTGAATTTTGGTCCGATCCTTTTTTGTTTCGGAAAGTGCAAAATAAGACTAAAATTTCAAAAATAAAAAATGTGCTATAACTTTTGCGAAAATGGCCTTACGACTTTCATATTGCACGAAAAGTTGAGTCAAACATTCCATATAATGCACAAAAATTTTTAAGACGATTCGTCAATTAGTTTAAATTTTGTTCAATTTGTTCCTCGCAAAGAGCTTGTTTTTCACAATATTATTGTTTAGAAACTAATAATGACATAGCAATTCTGTGGAAACCACGTACAAGAATAATAGTTATATTTTTAAAGTATTGAAAAAAATCATTAAAAAGTCGTTTTTATCACTCCGAAAAAAGTTTAGTAAAATAGAGTCATTTTTGGCTTCTAAACAATTTGAATAACTTTGTTAATATTGACTATAGAGTAAATCTACTTTGAGATTTCAAAATCTGATATTTTTATACGAATTTTCAGAAAAAATCTTTTTGCCTAGGTTAATTAGGTTCAAAGTTAGCCACTTTGTTACGTTTCAAAATCGTACTACGACACTCCACCCTGTATATCCATCACAACATTGATATTTGTAAATAAATAATTAATTATTTCATACCTATGGTGTCACCTGGAGGTCAAAAACCCAGAACGCAAGTGTTGTCAACTATAATTCCTACCTCTGGTATGGATCTATTTCGTTAATTAGAAAACAGATGGACTTTTGGCATTGTTTGTAGTACCTTTACGGTGTTGTCTTATTGTATTTATTGTCTTTCTGTTATTGTCTTACTAAGGGATGAAGGAATTCTCGCGGAGCGTGTTTTCCATAATTTCCCATTATCTTAGTAATGTTGGAAATAGTAGGGTATTTTAGTATAAAGTATAAATAGGAATAGTACTGTAGTACTGTGTCATGTGAGAATGCCGTAGATGGGATGTTCTGCGGGTATTCTAGGTTGTTGTAGATGCTTGGCAACGTCGTAGAAGTTTGACACTTTTGGTAGAACGAAGGAAAGTGGAAAGTATGGTCTTTTATTTTGTGTACGGCGCTCGGCTTGTGTTCTCTTCACCAGTTGGTGGTTTTAAAGGCCGTAGCATATCTAGAAGGGTGGTGAATGTGGTTGGACCAAACCATTCTTCAATTTTTTTGGATCAAAAGAGACTAATTATAGACAAACCTCGAGATAATCTGAATTGCGGCCAGTGGCGGCTCGTGATTTTTACAATGGGGGAGGCTATACCTGACTGTAAAATATCTAGACAAATTTGCACTAGCAAAAAAATGCGCCAAAAAATGTAATTTAATGCCCAATTTTTTGACCATTTTTTATTTACATTACATAATATCATCCTAATTCATAATTTCATGATATCATATCATTTTAAAAATAGTTAGTCTAATTGTAAAAGTTTAATACCAAAATTTGTGTCGTTTATTTGTTAACAATTCCATCTATTTGTAAATAGATACCTATGCATATCAAAATAAATACAGACTTGGAAGTTTTGCAGTCCATACATAATGAAGCTTCAAATTTTTTAAGATACTCAACTGAATTTTTTTAATTCTAAACGCGGCCTACTGCGAATTCAAAAACACGATAAATTACCGATATTTTGCTTTGAGTTAGAGATATCGGAAAAAGTTATTTGAGCAAGTTGTTCCAAATATTATTATAGCCCCACATACCAAATTTCTTAACAAAATTCGCACTTTTAGATTTTTCATTATTTTTAGTCAGGACCCTAAAATTCGTTGTCCCGAGACGCACGCAACCACGCAACGGAGCCAAGAAGCTACTCTGCCTCCCTTGGTATATCTCCGGGCAGCGTGTGATGTCACCGTAGATGCCACTGTTAGGAGACCGGGTCCCCTTAAACGCCTGCTGCGCTGTACGGAGCATTAGCAACGGAGACTGCTGGGCTTCTCGGCTCCGTGCTCCGTTCATGCATCTCGGGATAACCCAGGGTCCTGCCTACAATAATATGTAATAAAACTGAGACGCGATCATGCGTTCTAATGCTAATGCTTCGTACGTATGGATAATTAGTGATAATATGGAATTTACACGTTGTATAAAAATGAGAGTGCTTGTTGTTTTCGCGATTCATGATGAACAAAACAGTGTAGAGTGTGTAAAAAATGTATGGGGAGGCTGAGCCTCCCTTGCCTCCTCTGACGAGCCGCCACTGATTGCGGCATTATTTTGAGTAAGTGTTCTTTAATTACGTTTCGCCATGATTTGACCATGTGATCGTGGTACCTTTTTGTAATACCGGCTATTTATTTTAGGGTTTTTATTTTGGGGGAAAACAGATTTCCCGTATACTTTTATCTCTGATGAGAGATTTTTGCAAACATATTGCATATTTTGCTGTAGTACCGTATTGGAGTTTTTGTGAATGGTATCTAGTTTCCCAGATTCGCTTGCATGTGGTTCCATTAAGGTTCTGGATGAACCATGCGACGTAGATGGACCTTTCCAGTGGAACGGGTTAATTGGTAACTTATTCAGTCCCAACCGTGGACTCTTTCAGTTCAAGCGGATGCCCTTTGGACTTCATAATGCTCCTGCAACCTGGCAAAGGCTAATCGACAATGTTATAGGTCATGATTTGGAACCTTACCTTTTTGTATATTTGGATGATATCGTCATTGTAAGTCAGAGTTTTGAACAGCATTTAGCTACCTTAGAAGAAGTTTTTCGACACCTTAGTGAGGCTAACATTACTGTTAGCATGGATAAATGTCAATTTTGTCGTCCCGAATTGAAATATTTAGGTTATGTTGTAGATCGTAATGGTTTACATGTTGATCCTGATAAGGTAAAGGCAATGTTAGAGATTTCTGCTCCTACTAACGTGACTGAAGTTAGACGTGTTGTTGGAACTTTTTCTTGGTATAGAAGATTTGTGCCTGATTTTTCTTCTATTATTGCTCCGATTACTGCTTTACTTAAGAAAAAGGTTAAATTTGAATGGGCAGATGAGTGTGATAGATCCTTTAAACGTTTAAAAGAATGTCTGATTGCTGCCCCTGTTTTGCGATGTCCCGATTACACAAAGTCGTTTGTAGTTCAAACAGATGCTTCTGGATACGGAATTGGTGCTGTTGTTATTCAGACACATGAAGAGGGTGATTGTGTGATAGCTTACTTGAGTCGTTCTTTAACTCGTCAGGAACGTAATTATTCTACAACTGAGCGTGAATGTCTCGTAGTTTTATGGGCCGTTGAAAAACTGCGCCCTTATCTTGAAGGTGTGGCATTTAGTGTCATAACTGATCATTACAGTTTATTGTGGCTTCAGAATCTGAAGGATTTAAATGGTCGTTTGGCACGTTGGGCTGTTCGTCTTCAACAGTTTAATTTTAAGATTATCCATCGTAAGGGTAAGGACAATGTCGTTCCTGACATGTTATCTAGGTCTGTCTGTTCCTGTTGATGATGCTTTGGAAGCTGAAGATGTTTCGGATTTTGTCGGTTTGGATTCCGATAAGTGGTATCAGAAAATGTTGTTAAGGGTTCGACATAAGCCCTTACATTTTTGTAGTTGGAAGGAGTCAGATGGCAAACTCTGGAAATATGTAGCTTCGCCATATCCTTCTTTGTCTCCATCTTCGGATTGTTGGAAGCTGGTCGTACCTAAAAAGGATAGGCCCCGTATTATTTCGAATTGTCATGAGCCACCCACTGCAGGACACGTTGGAGTGTTCAAAACATACTCGAAGATTGCAGAACATTTTTATTGGCCAAATATGAGGAGTGACGTCGCTAATTTCGTTCGTCGTTGTAACATTTGTGCTGAGTATAAAGTTTCTCAAGAACGCCCTACGGACAAAATGGTTTCTCATCCCAAGGTAGATCGTCCGTGGGAGTTAATCTCTATAGATTTAGTAGGACCTTTACCGAGGTCAAAGCAAGGTCATACTTTCATTTTGAATGTAACCGATTATTTGAGTAAATTTGTTCTTTTGTTCCCTCTTCGAAAAGCCACTGGTGATGCAGTTGTTAAGAAATTGGAGAATGACGTAGTATTTTTGTTGTTTGGTGTTCCTAAGGTAATAATAAGCGACAACGGGCCACAATTCCGTTGTACACAATTTAAAAAGCTTGCCGATGCTTATGGTTGTAAGATCAAGTTTAGTGCAAATTATCATCCTAGGGCTAACCCCACTGAGAGGATGAACCGCACTATGAAGACAATGTTGGCCATGTATGCCTCTGATAATTATCAAACGTGGGATGTAAATCTTCACAAAATTGCTTGTGCCCTTAGGACTTCTGTGCACGAAACCACTAAATTGACTCCATATTTCATTAATTTCGGTAGAGATATGAAGTTGTCTGGACAAGACTATTCTAATGTTTCGGTTCCTGAAGATGGTACTCAAACAGGTAATGCCAGTCGTAATTCGTCCTTTAAACAAATGTTCACTGATGTTCGATTTCGTCTGGAGATTGCTGGAAAGAAGGCTTGTGATAGGTATAATTTGCGACGTCGTCATGTAGAATATTTTCCCCACCGGCTGGTATGGCGAAAAAATTATGCCCTCTCGGATGCCACTAGGAATTTCTCACACAAGCTGGCACCTAAGTTTCTTGGTCCGTTTTCTATAAAGAAGAAGTTGTCTCCTTGGACATATGAGTTGTGTGATGAACGTGGTCTCTTCAAGGGAGTTTGGCATGTAAATGACCTGAAACCAGGTCCGGAATTAGAGTAATTGTAATGTTGGTTCTTCTTGTTAGCCATGGATTCCTTGAGGTGCATTGACCCTAGAAGCACAGAGGCAGCAAGAGAGGTGATATGGGATCCTTTCGCGGTGAGGCCTAACTGGCAGAGTTTAAGAGTAACTTTGAGCGAATTGAGGAAGTACTAGGCTGGCAAGAAATTTTCTACGAAAATTTCTCCGAAGTTAAGGAGGAATTGTTACGTTTCAAAATCGTACTACGACACTCCACCCTATATATCCATCACAACATTGATATTTGTAAATAAATAATTAATTATTTCATACCTATGGTGTCACCTGGTGGTCAAAAACCCAGAACGCAAGTGTTGACAACTATAATTCCTACCTCTGGTGTGGATCTATTTCGTTAATTAGAAAACAGATGGACTTTTGGCATTGTATTGTTTGCATTGTTTGTAGTACCTTCACGGTGTTGTCTTATTGTATTTATTGTCTTTCTGTTATTGTCTTACTAAGGGATGAAGGAATTCTCGCGGAACGTGTTTTCCATAATTTCCCATTATCTTAGTAATGTTGGAAATAGTAGGGTATTTTAGTATAAAGTATAAATAGGAATAGTACTGTAGTACTGTGTCATGTGAGAATGCCGTAGATGGGGTGTTCTGCGGGTATTCTAGGTTGTTGTAGATGCTTGGCAACGTCGTAGAACTTTGACACTTTTGGTAGAACGAAGGAAAGTGGAAAGTGGAAAGTATGGTCTTTTATTTTGTGTACGGCGCTCGGCTTGTGTTCTCTTCACCAGTTGGTGGTTTTAAAGGCCGTAGCATATCTAGAAGGGTGGTGAATGTGGTTGGACCAAACCCTTCATCAATTTTTTTTGGATCAAAAGAGACTAATTATAGACAAACCTCGAGATAATCTGAATTGCGGCATTATTTTGAGTAAGTGTCCTTTAATTACGTTTCGCCATGATTTGACCATGTGATCGTGGTACCTTTTTGTAATACCGGCTATTTATTTTAGGTTTTTTATTTTGGGGGAAAACAGATTTCCCGTATACTTTTATCTCTCATGAGAGATTTTTGCAAACATATTGCATATTTTGCTGTAGTACCGTATTGGAGATTTTGTGAATGGTATCTAGTTTCCCGGATTCGCTTGCATGTGGTTCCATTAAGGTTCTGGATGAACCATGCGACGTAGATGGACCTTTCCAGTGGAACGGGTTAATTGGTAACTTATTCAGTTATTTCTATAGGATTTTTAGGAGTCCCGTGGGAGCGTAATGACCTTAGTTGGGGACAATTATTGGAGAAGTGTAAATAACTATTTTAATTTATATTGCTTATTGACCTGGGAGGTAAGTCTTTAACGTTTTTTTTTTGATTTGTGAAAAAATACAGTAAAACATTTATTTCAATATGACAAGCTAAATATCATGAGCAAGCCATTCTGAATTTTTTGCCGCGTAAATATCTGTTGTAGTCGACTACAAAAACGATAGACCTGACTATTAGGGTGGGTCGAAAAAAATCGATATTTTTTTTCGGATCGTAATACCGCGGAAAAGTTGCTAAATGGTATGACTAAAAAGGGGAAAAAATATTAAAATTATCGGATGTTATCTTCCGTTCGCGCATAAGCTCTAAAGTTTTGAAAAAAATAATTTTTTTTTGAAAATTTGTAATAATTTTTTTTTACGATATTTAATATGTAATAGTGAAAAATTTCATCTACGACACACTAATAAAGTAATATAAAAATACCGGTATTGCACTTCAACATCTTCCGTTCGCGCATGGACATCCAAATATAGCCAAAATACAAGAAAATCGGATTTTTGTCCTATTTTTTTTCATGTATAGTTACAGATATCAATAATGTAATACCTAATATCTGATTATACATTGTATAATCAGATATTAGGTATTACATTATTGATATCTGTTATACATGTTCTGATAGTTAAAGAAAAAAATTCAGACGTAATTAGGCTTGGTTTTTCGATCGCGCACAGCGATACAAAACTTACTGTCAGCGCCACTAGCGGGTCAACGACCCACGCCGCGTCACGTGATACCCCCTCTCCGCTGCAGGCAGCCATTACACTGGTCCGCCGCGCAATTTTGTGTGCCAGTCTGCTGTTGTCTCTTGAGTGCGGTGGATGTGTTGCGTAGTGTGTGTTCCAAATTTCATATTTTGGTGTAGTTTTTTGAACAATTGTGCAATGAATGATGGCATTATCAAAGACAGTGATCACTAGACAAGAATTCCAGTGTCCGTTTTTCGGTACACCAAGAGACTTGCCGCCTAACAAGCTCCCTATAGGAGAGGACGTTCTTCGATGTATATCGAATGAGAGGTATAATTTAGCAGTTAAAGTAAACAACAAAAGAGTTAGTTTTGGACAAGTAGCCAATACAGTAGCTGGCAAAATAGTGTGTTTGTACAATAGAGCATCAATTCCCACCGTAAGTGATAAGAGAGTAGTACAACTGTTGACTGCACTGCATGACAAGTATTATAGTTTAAGAAAATCTCATACTCGAGACAAAAACAAGGAAGTCTTTAAGAGAAACCTTGATGATTTTAAGAAAAAATGCTGTTTGCTTTTTGACATTGCGGCATGCAAATGCCCCATTGCCCTTGAATGTACCTGTCATAAAACATCGGATCAATGCCAGTGTATCTGCTCAATAACTTGTACTTGTGAAAAGCTTAAAAAAATACCTTTACTTGAGCTGAAATTTATCTATTCACTACGCACTCACGGCATTGGCAAAATTGGAGGTGTGGACTTAAATGAAACAAAGAAACGTGCCAAATCTTTACAGAGGAAATCTCGTTCCAGCTGTCCAAAACCAAAAGTAGATGTCCAAGTTTCCGAAACTGAACAACGTGATGAATCCTTGACCTCCAGTGCCGATTGCAGTGACAGTGACCAAGAATTCATACCTGAATCTCCAAAAAAGAAATCCGGTTGGCAAATGAGGATTAACCTTAAATCTACTGCATTAACTAGTGATCGTTACGGTGTTTCCGATCGTGCTACAGCAGCAATAGCCTCAAGTGTTTTGCAGGACGTTGGCGTGGTAACTAATAGCGACAATTCACAAGTAGTTGACAAGTGTAAAATAAGAAGAGAAAAACACAATGTTAGGGCTGATTTGTCCAGTTCTATAACAGAAAATAAGCTAATTGGGCTATATTTTGATGGCCGTAAAGACGACACTATTGTGGTACAAGAGGCACATTCAAAACGATTTAAAAGAGTGGTAAAGGAGGAACATTACGTGCTTATACAAGAACCTGGTAATATATTTCTGGGTCACGTGACCCCGAATTCAGGAAGTTCAGAGGATATTGCGACCTCTATTATATCCTATTTGACAAGCAATGACATTTCTTTGGACGAATTAGTCGTTATTGGCTGTGATGGCACCAATGTTAACACCGGATTGAAAAACGGTATAATACGCCGTATTGAAACACACTTAGGTAAGCCTCTGCAATGGGCAGTTTGTCTTCTTCATTTTAATGAACTACCCTTCCGCCATTTATTTCAGTATTTAGATGGTAAGTCGACCGGGCCAAATTCTTTGAAAGGACCGATTGGTGGGAAATTGATCAAATGTGAAACACTTCCAGTAGTGCAGTTTGAAAGTATTGATTGCCAAATCCCTGAGATAGACAAAAAAACTCTTAGTAAGGATCAGAAGTATTTGCTGGAAATATCAGAAGCGATTAAATCAGGTGAATGCCCAAAAGATTTATCAATCAGGGATCCAGGACCTTTGTCTCACTCAAGGTGGCTAACAACAGCGAACCGTGCTTTAAGACTCTACATTAGTCAAGAAAATCCAACTGCTGAGTTCCAGGAAATAGTAATATTCATTCTGAAGTCATATATGCCGATGTGGTTTTGTATTAAGAAGACCAAACTTTTTACTGATGGCCCTAAGCTCGTGCACCAATGTATTGAAACCTCAAGATATCTTAAAGATGAACTCAAAGCTGTAATTGACCCAGTTATAGAGAGAAATGGGTTCTTTGCGCATCCAGAACATGTTATGATTACTATGACTCAAGATCCCAGAAAACATATAAGAGAACTGGGCCTCCGCCGCATCATTAAGGCAAGAGAAAGAGACCAAAAGAGGAAAACAATTCGAACGTACGTGGCACCTAAGCTAAACTTTTCCGCAACAGACTACACGGAATTAAATTATTGGACAAACTGTGAATTTTCTTCGCCGCCTCTATTGAAAGATGTCACTGATGATGAACTGAAAACCTACATCAAAACAGAAGAAGTACCGAAGTGGGAAATCCTATCACAGAAGATGCCAGTCCATACTCAAGCAGTGGAGAGAAGCGTCAAGTTGGTGAGCGAGGCTTCTGCTAAGGTTTGCGGATCTGCAGCTCGAGACGGGTACATAAGAACGACACTTAAGTCAAGGTCCACGATGCCAGCCTTTGATAACAAAAGACAGTTCAAACTACCAGACATGTAATCTATTCGTAAGTGAAATATGTACTTTGTATTTATTGGATAATACATCAATAATATGTTGAAGCTTGTATATATTTATTTTTCCTAAGTCCACATTTTTGAGGTTTTCAACACTTTTTTGCTATTTTTACAGCCCATGCGCGAACGGAAGATGTTAAAACTCATTACCAGTATTTTTATATTAATTCATTAGTGTGTCGTAGATGACATTTTTCCCTATTACATATTAAATATCGTAATAAAAAAAATTATTAAAAATTTCCAAAAAAATTTAATTTTTTCAAAATTTAATCAAACTTTAGAGCTCATGCGCGAACGGAAGATAACATCCGATAATTTTAATATTTTTTCCCCTATTTAGTCATACCATTTAGCAACTTTTCCGCGGTATTACGATCCGAAAAAAAAATATCGATTTTTTTCGACCCACCCTACTGACTATCTCACATTTCTATGTAAAAAGTATCATAACATCGGCAGGTATATAGGTAATCGTTTGTAAAACGTTAGTTATGCTTGTAAAAAAAGGGTGATTAGTTATATTTTGTTCAATTTATATAAGTTTTCTTTTTAAGTTTTAATTTGAAATAGCCGTAACTTGCTCAGATAATACATAAACAGGGTAATAAAGCGAGCTATGTGTATAAATTTATTTTGACAATCCGAAATATAATTTGAATATGTGTAATGGGAAATGAAAGGTCTATCTCGAATTTATTATTTATGATTTTAAATACAAAATTACTGACTCAGGTCTATTTGATTGATTTTTTTTTAATTATTCATTTACTGGTTATTTGATTTAACTGATTGCGTTATATAATTACTTGGCATAGGAGAGTCAATCATATATTTTCTTAGTCAATCAATTATTTTTTTTTTCTTCTTTAGGTAATAATATATTTAATTATTGTGGTATATTGTTATTTTATTTATTTTGATGTATTTGTGTTTAATAGCGTGACGTTTATAGCTTATGATCATTTAGGTATATTCTTCTTCTTGTCGGTTCAGAAGGAAGATCACTGTTGCCTAGAGGTTGTACCGTCGAGGAATCGACTGGCGCCCGTACTTTATGGTTTTCTTGAGGTCGTCTTAAGGCCCACGACCCATCCCGCTGAGTGACAAGATAATAGCTGGCCGGTCACACCCCTTGTTACCCCATACTGTGCGTTAGCTGAGGAGTGAAGGTAGCAACTTTTATTATTTAATTCGCAGTTACTTCTATATACATCAAATTCTCCTATAACAGTGTTAGTTACCATACTACTCCGAAATGGCTTGGCCGATTTTTATAAAATTTTACACGTTTATCCTGTAGGACGTTGAAGAGGTTTTAATATATTTTTTATACCCATAAGTTATAAGAGGGTTGTCCCCCTGACATTTTTTTATTTTTTTTGGACAAAATTATCGACCTTAATTTTATATGATGTAGAATTAAGAAATACATACAACCTTTAATTTTTACTCTTCTATTTCCAGCCCCTATTTGTTAATAGCCATCTATATATTTACATCTATAAAATTCTCCTGTCACAGTGTTAGTTTCCGTACTCCTCCGAGACCGCTTGACCGATTTTTATGAAATTATATATGTATATTCGGTAGGTCTTAGAATCGGTCGTAATCTATTTTTCATATCCCTGAGTGATAAGGGGAGTTCCCCCTAACATTTTGTGATGTTAGGTGGGGTTGTGTGTACATAACGTACTAAGACTACGAGTACATACAAATTAAAAAAAAAATGTGATCAAAATCGATCCACAAGTTCCAGCGATATTAATCGCAGGATATGTTTGCACAATCAGTTTCATTTTTTGAGTGCACGTATTTTAGTAGTTACCCTCCACTGACCAAGAATTAATTCCGTTCGGACGCCATTTTTAAAGCTTTATTAACCACCCTGTTGAGGTTCAAAGTTTACTTAAACTTTTACACATAACCTATATATCTTCAACTTCAAAATGGCTATAGTTAGATTGCTTAATTGTTATAAACAAAGTAGCCGTCAATTAAATAAAAAAGTGGCTAACTTTGACCGTAATTAACCTAGGCGAAAAGTTTTTCTTTGAAAATTCGTATAAAATTACCAGTTTTTCAAATTCCATTGTAGTTTTTGCCTACAGTCAATATTAACAAAGTTATTCAAATTGTTTATACGCCAAAAATGACTATATTTTAGTAAAATATTCTCTGAGTGATAAAAATGACTTTTAATAATTTTTTTAAAGGTGTTGAAAATATGACTGTTCTTGTTTCATGTTGTTTTCACAGAATTGCTGTATCAATATTATTTTCTGAACAATAATATTGCAAAAAAAGCTCTTTGGGATAAACAAATTGAATAAAATTTAAAATAGTTGACGCATCGTCTTAAAAATTTTTATACATTGTACGGACTATTTGACTCAACTTTTCGTGCAATATGAAAGTCCTAAATTCATTTTCGCAAAAGTTATAGCAATTTTTTTATTTTCGAAATTTTAGTTTTATTTTGCAATATCCGAAGCAAAAAATAATCGAACTAAAATTCAAAAAACGCTATTTTAAACCTTGTCTCATCTATTAAAAGAAAAATATTATAAATAAGACATTTAATTACCCTATTTTCACCTGTAGCGATTTAAAGGAAAAAACTCTCATTTTTGACCCTTATTTGTTAATCACTAAATTTTTCGTCCAAACTGTGACGGGGATTTTTGTATTTATAATGTATTAGGTATATATTACCCAAAAAACCCATTTGCAACCTGGCTGCTCAAGTGCCCCGAACATGGTATATTTTTGCCTTATTTCCCTGGTGTATCTGCCGTCTGCAGTCGTTGTCGGAATCGTACCATAAGAAAATGGGAAGGTATTGAGAAAAACTGGAGGAGTACGAAAAATATAATAAGGAACGTTAAGAGTGTAAAACTCTTAATTTACCGAGTTCTCCCCCAACTCCTCCTCAAACACGACGCTCAAAATGGTGTAACTTTTTACTGAACGATATGTGGACCATATAGAACAATTTGGTGTTGAAGGATAACTTTCACTTTGGATGTCTGGGTTATGCCTTTTTTTGGATCGACTGTATCATAGTAACAGCAAAAACAGGACAAAAATAACGGCTGATGACAGAAAATACTAAAGTAGAAAATAATAGTAAAATTTTCGTCTTAGTGATCCCATAGTAAATCACAAGGAAAAAACCAGGGAAAAAATCTCATGATACGATTCTGACATGTTAAGTATTTGGTCTTACATTTAGTTAACTCTCAAAAATGACACCAAATTCTGATTTTATATGTTTGTTATTTTAAAATTTATTCATATCCTCGATATGTTATTTACTTACTAATCGCGGTATTTTCTTTCTATTGATTTCATCTTTTAATATGGGTAACCACATCCTACTGCATTCTGACGAGGAATTTGAGATACAATTGGTTTCATTTAACATAATTAGAGCCGCCTTTTGATTTTTTTCTTTTTACCATCTGTTTCTTTCAGAACTAATCTTGAATCTTTAAATAGAACTCTATGTTCATTATCACATGCGTGTTTACATATTTGAGATCTATCAAATTCTCTACTTTTGAAATAAGATTGATGTTCACTTATTCTAAAATTTAATGGTCTTGAGTTCGTGTTTATTGTTTTGCATGTTGTTGAAATGTTGAATTCGTTTCACACCGTTTTTTATTTTATTCGTATTATTTCTTTTGAATGTTATAGGATCCCCTTCTAAGTTTTTCTGTTCCATTCGGTCCTTTCTTGAAAATTCCTTATTTATAAACGACAGATGATTGAAATATGAATTAATAATACTAGTATCCTGTTTTATTAGTCCTGTCGCCAGTGGGGGTACAACGGCCTACTTAATTCAGATGGATTTACCCAAGTTTTTCTTTATGTATTTTGACTCGTAGAACACGAATTTTTTAGGTAACAGTCGATCCGGATGTCGATAAGATTGTTATAAACAAAGAACTTGAGGAATCACATAACAGCGATTTTTCGCAAAACAAAACATTTTTTTGTCTTTTTTGGGTCATTCTAAGCAAAAAATGTTTTTACAAGTTTTTTCGTAGGATGCATACTTTTCGACATAAACGCGGTTGAACTTTCAAAAAATCGAAAAATTGCAATTTTTGAACCCGAATAACTTTTGATTAAAAAACAAAATAGCAATTCTGCTTACGGCATTTGAAAGTAAAATTCTATCGGTTTTGATTACTTTCATTGCTAAAAATTAATTTTTTTTTGTTAAACAAAGCTATAAACACATAGTGATTGAATGATGTTTTAAATGCATTTCTCATTTGAAATCGAACGAGTTGACGCGCATACAGACAATTTCTACGTAGATTACTTACATTAAAACGCATGCATTGGGCACGGGAAACACTATGTGTTTATGGCTTTGTTTAACAAATAAAAACTTAACCTTTAGCAATGCAAATAACCAAAACCGATAGAACTTGACTTGAACTTTCAAATGCAGTAAAAATAATTGCCATTTTATTTTTTAATCAAAAGTTATTCGGGATCAAAAATTACACTTTTTCGATTTTTTGAAAGTTCAACCGCGTTTATCTCGAAAATTATGCATATCACCCAAAGAATCACTTTACTTCAAATTTCGGGAAAACATTCAATTTTTCTACTAAAATTACATAAGTTAGTATTGAGTGATAATATAACAAAATTATTTTAATTCAATAAATAACTAACACAGAATATAAACCATAACAATATGCAATAAATGTATCAATAAATATGATATTAAGAAATTTTCATATTTTCCTAATAAACAAGAATCGTAAAATTCCTACAAAAATTTGTCTTGTGAGTAGTAATATAACAAGATTATTTTTATGTAATAAACAACTCACACAAAACATAAATCAAAACAATATACAACTGATGTAACAGTTTTTAGGTTATATCAACAGTATTTTAACCCAAGAAGTTTTTAGTAACACATTCCTAATTGCAGATTGTGACGGGCAGTTATTAATACTATAATTTTCATATTAATTTTCATTAATACGCATCAAGAATTCCCTACTTTGTCTACACTCGTAGTCAAACTAGGTGATCTATAAATGTTAAAGGTGCTATTGCTTGCGATTATTTGATTGGCCCACATTTTTTTGACGGGGGAGGTTTTTACACGACGGTGCTCCAGTTCTTCCAAAATTGATTTTTTTATGTGGGTCTATATAAAAAAACCTTGTATACCAGAAGCATCCAACAACGCCTGATGATATGAAAAATAGAATAAGAGGAGCTTTTAATAATACTAACTTACAAAAGTTTTACGAACTGTGGCTCGGTCATTTGAATATCGGTTACAAAATTGCATAGACATTGAGCGTGGACATTTTCAACATATACTTTAGACTTATATCCTTAACATCACATTAATCGGTACATTCATTAAATATTGTTATGGTTTATACATTTTGTTAGAAATTCATTGAATGCAAATATTTGTTATATTATTACACAATACTTATTTGTTAAGTTATTTCTACTTATTAAAAATTGAATGTATTTCCGGCAAATGAAGAAAACTAAAAATATCTCAGAAACTAAGAAATTTAGGTATAGGAGATGCTATATAAAAATTAAAGAGTATCATAAATACAACATTCTTCAAAAATAAAATATAGGGTGATCTATTGAAAAAAATTGAGAAAATCGTAATTTTGTTTTGTAGTTTAAAAGTGCTTATAACATTGAATATTATACTAAAAAATTGTTGGCTTAGAATACTGTTGATATAACAATCTAAAGCTGTTACATCAGTTGTATATTGTTTTGATTTATGTTTTATGTGAGTTATTTCTTTAAAATAATTTTATTATATTATTATATGAAAGACAATTTTTTTATAGGAACTACATATACGATTCTTTTATATTAGGGAAATATGATAATTTCTTAATATCACACTTATTGGTATATTCACTACATATTGTTATGGTTTACAGGGCCGCGTTTAGGTCAATTGCCGCCCTAGGCAATTCTCTAGTAGCCGCCCTTCAAAAATGTACCATTTTGCGAAAAAAAATGCAAGCAGAATTTTTTGTTTAGGGAGCGTTCAAGTATTACGTAACGCTATTTTTGAAGATTTTTGACCCCCTCCCCCCTCCGTAACGCAATTTTTAAAGATTTTTGCCCCCCCCCAACCTGCGTTACTTAATACTTGAACGTTCCCTTAAATAAGAAATGTATTGTTTGGAAATGTATTAAAAATATTCTTTATTTTACATCAAGCGTAATGTTACATATTACTATTATAAAAAGACGCCATGCATTTATTTTGACAATATTACTATATGACATGACAGTTCTTACAAAGGACAGAAACTTGTCACTTACTGCTGCCAACACAACATTTCAAAGGTTTGTTCCCACAGTTCAGTGTACTCTAACACCCTTCCTCAAACCTGTAAAATGCTTGGTGGTGAAATAAAAATCTCAAACTAAATTTAACATTTTCACACATTTTCAAAATTTTTCATTAATTAATGCTTTATAGTAAACACATCTGCCGGTGAAAATCTGCCGGTAAACACATCTGCACATGAATTCACTTTTGACCGGTGAAAACAAACACATAACGTTTTACATAATAATAAAAAATTATGGTTATGTATAATTTGCAATTTGCAGTAGTATAAATATAGGATAGGAATGTGTTGCGATAACAGTAGCCGTTATTTTTTAAATGTTATTTCACTGAAACTGTTTCACACTGTTACATCATTTTCATAATAACTGAAATATTCAGGTATAGTCCGTTCGCTAAACTCAGACACAACTAGCTAGTGATTTTTGTACCTAACTTTGCCAATTTAGTAAAATTGGAAAAAAATAATTACTAAATAGTTAATAATTCACAACGTCAAAAAAACTGTCAAAGTGTTTAGACAAATTTAAGAGTTCCTCGGGAAAATTTGTAGATTTAGTTAGTTCTAAAGTCTTTTTTCATTCAACTCAAATCGATTGTGAAGTAATAAAGTGTGTTTCAAGAGATTCTACAGAGTGTTTAGCCGATTTTGTTTGTTTTTCCGTATATTTGAAGTTTTGTTATTTGACAACTGTACTGTAAGTAGAAATTTTTTTATATACTTATATTTGAACGTCGCCCGTGCCCCGGGATGTCCGTGGGCAAAAATGGAAAAGATCCACCAGATCCTGGTGTAGAAAATATTGGGTTCACAGATGAGAGCGATATAATTATGCAGACAAATGATTTAAATCAGAATAATTCTCATAGTGAATGTTTAAATGATACTAGTAAAAGTACTAATGATACCATAAACTTGACATCTACTTCAAATAAAACAAATACTATTCAAAAAAGTCAGGAATTTAATTCATTTAATCGATTTAGTTTAAATGATACTGGTCCGTTTTTTATATTTGTTCAACACATAAATTTAAGTATCGGTCGTTTGCATCCAATGTAACTTGGAGAAAAACTACTTTCGCTATCTAGTTATGATAAACATATTATTGAAATTGTTAGTGTAGGTAAAAATCGCATTAAAATTTAAGTCAATTCAGGTGCTGTTGCGAATAAATTAGTAGTTGAAGATTTTTTCGGAAAAAATAACCTAATTGCATATATTCCAAATTATTTAACGGAAAAAAAGGGTTTCGTTCGCGGAGTGGACACTACTCTAACTGAGAGTGCACTACTTAATACTATTAAATCTAATATTCCAATAAAAAAAGTTCATAGAATGACTAGAATAGTTCAAAGTGACGGTGTATCAGAAAGAGTTCCTAGGCAAATGGTTATTATTAGCTTTGAAGGTAAATTAATTCCCCAGTATATTTACATCAACAAAGTTAGGTGTCCAGTTGAAATATATGTTAGTCCTGTTATGCAATGTTTCAACTGTCTTCGATATGGCCATTCAACGACTCAATGCAAGTCAAAAAAAAGATGTAAGAAGTGCGGTAATGAAGGTAACACTGATTGTCCCGATAAATGTACTACATTTTGCGTTTATTGTAAAAATAGTAGCCACGAGTCGGTTTTTAAAGAATGTCCCGAATATTTAAAACAAAAAAAGACTAAAGAAGCTATGGCTAACTTAAATATTTCATTTAAAGAAGCCGAAAGAGCTCTTGAAAATCCATGTTATTCCAGTTTAGTCCAAAAAATTAAATTTGCACCTTTAATGACCTGTGACACAGACTTTCCTCCATTAAAAAGCTCCTCCCCTAAACCCTCGAATTCCACCACTACTTATAAAAATAATAATCATCTGAATATAGCCCCCCTAACGATAACCCCCCCAAAAAAAGGAAGACTACTGATACAACTCCTAATTTTCCTCCTGTGCGTAGGGAATACCCGACCAGTTTCTGTTCGGGATCTGTATTTCAATTTGGAAACCATGAGCCCCGTAATGAATTTGATATATTTTATATACAAGAAATGGACATGTTAACAGTATTTATTCAATTATATTTAATGACAGTGACAACATTATATTAATCTAGAAACATAAAAACATTAGTAACTAAGGTAGATATTAGTAGCCTTAGATCTTAACTACTAAATATATAACAGTCCTCCGCCCCAATTCCCAACTACAAGACTAGAGGTGCTGGCAGCAGCTGATCTAAGTGACGTTTCCAAAGTAGACCATCATCTGTTCGTATTTCATAATGTAAGTAACCTATGCGTCTGATTACCTTTCCAAATACCCATCGTTGATCACTGCAGTACTTTCTAGCCTGAACTCTGTCTCCCAAGGCAAATTCCCTACCAGGTGTAGGCCTGTCTGATGGAAAGGAAGTTGTGTGTTTGCAAGGTTTTCTTAACATTGCATGAAGATCCGTTCTAATTTCTCGTCCGAACATAAGCTCATACGGGGTGAAACCGTTAACACCTGGTGTACGACGTAAACGTGTTCGTACTTTAAATAGTTTATCAGTTAAGCTATTGCTCTCCCCCGCTAAGCTGCGCAGGGTCCTTTTTATAGTTTGTACAAATCGTTCTGCTTGACCGTTCGTTGCTGGGTGATATGGAGCAATAGTTCTATGGGTGATACCGCAATTGGATAGAAATTTGTTAAATTCTGCTGAAACAAATTGTCGGCCGTTGTCAGATACCAGCACATATGGATTTCCGAACGTGGCAAATATTTGTCTTAGCGTTTGTATACACCACGAGCTAGTTGTTACCTTTGTAGATATAATTTCCACCCATTTTGTATATGCATCTACCACAATGAATAGTTGAGAACCAGAAATTGGTCCAGCGAAGTCAATATGGATTCTTTGCCAGGGACCTGTGGGCTCTTCCCAGTGATGTAAATGTGTCTTTGCTGGTTCATTTTGTTCTAAACGGCATGATCTACATGATTTGACTTTTTCTTCAATATCTTTATCAATATTTTTCCAGTAGACATGACTGCGTGCTAGTTGTTTCATCTTTAATATACCAATATGTCCCGCGTGCAGTTCGTTAAGAATAAATTTACGAAATTTATGTGGTATTACGACCCTTGTTCCTCTTAAAATACAGTCATCTTGTAAAGTAAATTCATTGTCTTTGTATCCATATTGTTTCAGAGATTGACCTGTTCTTAGTGCTTTAATTATTTTCTGTAATTCGATATCATTTTCTGTCTCCTTAGCGATTATATCTGGGCTAATTTCTAATATCTGAATTTGTTGTATTTGGTATAAGCCATGTTGATCTACTTCATATGTATTTGTGTTCTCAACAGGAAACCGCGACAAGAAGTCTGCGTTAGCATTTTTTGTGCTTGTTCTGTACTGTATATCATAATCAAATCCAGATAAAAAATGAGCATAATGAAAAAGTCTCATTGTACTCAGTTCTGGTAGATTATGGTGGGGATGAAAGATTGATGTTAACGGTTTGTGGTCAGTAATCAGAGTAAATTTTCGCCCATAGCAAAAATGAAAAAATTTCTTTATACCCCAGTATATCGCAGTCGCTTCCTTATCAATCTGACTGTATTTCTTTTCGGCATTGGTTAAGGTTCTTGACGCAAAAGCTATCGGTCTTTCTGAGCCGTCTTCAACTATGTGTGAAAGGACTGCTCCAAGTCCTGTTGGTGAAGCATCAGTGGCTATGATTAGAGGTTTTCTCGGGTCGAAATGTGTTAATACGTTTTCACTTGCCATTTCCGTTTTAATTCTGTTAAAACTTTCTTCGCATTTCACAGTCCAGGTAAACTTGTTATCTTTCTTCAAGAGTTGATTTAGAGGATTTGATATAGATGCAAGATTAGCAATAAATTTGTTGTAGTAATTAGCCATACCCAGAAAAGTTCGCAATTCGTTTATATTAGAAGGCCGTTCCATACCTATTATAGCTTTAATTTAATCTTTGTTCTCCGGAGGATCCAATAAATAAAAGCTTTGAAGAATTAATTAAACTACTTGATGACTTTATTGATCCTAAACCTAGTTTGTGGGCTCAACAACATAAATTTGTTACACATTTACAACGACAAAATGAAACTGTTGCAACATACGCTGCAGAACTCAAGAAATTTGCTTCTAACTGTGAATTTAAATGCCAGAATTGTTGTAAGTCCACAATAGATGGATTTTTATCGTTACAGTTTATCAGAGGATTGCATGACAGCGAAATTCGAATAAAAATTCTGCAAGACAGAGAAATACACACATTCTCAAAATTAGTTCAGATAGCTACATCAATTGAAATGGGAAAAATAGAAAACAATAAAATATCTACAGACATACGTAATGAAATTGAAAAGGTAAACAAATTATCGACATCTGTAAAAAAAAAGATCCCTCAAAGATCATGTACTTACAAGAAAAAACATGATAATATAACATTAAAAGACTTAAGGGGAAAATGTTTCAGACGTGGACAACCAGATCATAGGTCCAACGAATGTTGGGCCATTAAAAGAACTTGCCACAAATGTCAAATATTTATGTAGTAAGAAAATTCAAAACATAGACCATAAGATACAATTACCAAAAGTTAATTTTCAACCATTACAAGAAACAGAACTGTTCGGGATCTGTATTTCAATTTGGAAACCATGAGCCCCGTAATGAATTTGATATATTTATAGGCCAGCTCAGTGCTTCACTCAAAAATTTAATCAAACAGAGTATCCTTGACTATTGTAATTCTTCATCAAATGTAGAAACTAATTTTAAAAATTACGAAATTGAATTAGAAAATAAAATTAAAGATATTATAGGTAATATTTTTACATGATTTTAATGGCTGACAAAAGTATTAAAATTATTCAATGGAATATTCGTTCGCTAAATGCGAACCGATATTCTTTACAGCAATTACTGTTTGAAGAACGTTTTGACATAGGTCTTTTATCAGAAACTTGGTCAAAACCATCTGATACTGTTTGCTTCAATAATTTCAATGTAGTTTATAAAAGTAGAATTAGAGGATATGGAGGAGTTGCCATAATTTTAGCAAATAACATTATTTATAATCCCATTTCATTTGTTAACAATTTCAATCCTAATTTAGAAGTTTGTGGTGTAGATATTAAAATTGACCAAAAAATGTATACTATCCTGAGTGTGTACCGTCCATCAAATGTTAGAGTAACAGTGCAA